>NW_027276843.1:0-34486 GCF_030028105.1 Mobula birostris | reverse complement strand
GTACAGAGACCGAAAGAGTGAGAACACATGTCATAGAGCAGTACAGAGACCGAAAGAGTGAGAACACATATCATCGAACAGTACTGACAACGACAGAGTGAGAACACAGAACATGGAACGGTACAGAGACCGAAAGAGTGAGAACACATGTCATAGAACAGTACAGACACCAACAGAGTGAGAACACAGGACATAGAACAATAGAGAGACCGACAGAGTGAGAACACAGAACATAGAACGGTACAGACACCGACAGAGTTAGAACACATATCATAGAACAGTACAGACACCCACAGAGTGAGAACACAGAACATAGAACGGTACAGAGACCGACAGAGTGAGAAAACAGATCATAGAACGGTAGAGAGACCGACAGAGTGAGAACACAGGACATAGAACAGGAAAGAGACCGACAGAAATAGAACACAGAACATAGAACAGTACAGAGACCGACAGAGTGAGAACACAGATCACAGAACGGTACAGACACCGACAGAGTGAGAACACAGAACGTAGAGCAGTACAGAGACCGAAAGAGTGAGAACACATGTCATAGAACAGTACAGAGACCGACAGAGTGAGAACACAGATCATAGAACGGTACACACACCGACAGAGTGAGAACACAGAACATAGAACTGTACTGAGACTGACAGAGTGGGAACACAGATCATAGAACAGTACAGAGACCGACACAGTGAGAACACAGGACATAGAACAATAGAGAGACCGACAGAGTGAGAACACAGAACATAGAACGGTACAGACACCGACAGAGTTAGAACACATATCATAGAATAGTACAGACACCCACAGAGTGAGAACACAGAACATAGAACGGTACAGAGACCGACAGAGTGAGAAAACAGATCATAGAACGGTACAGAGACCGACAGAGTGAGAACACAGGACAGAGAACAGGAAAGAGACCGACAGAATGAGAACACAGAACATAGAACAGTACAGAGACCGACAGAGTGACAACACAGATCACAGAACGGTACAGACACCGACAGAGTGAGAACACAGAACGTAGAGCAGTACAGAGACCGAAAGAGTGAGAACACATGTCATAGAACAGTACAGAGACCGACAGAGTGAGAACACAGATCATAGAACGGTACACACACCGACAGAGTGAGAACACAGAACATAGAACTGTACTGAGACTGACAGAGTGGGAACACAGATCATAGAACAGTACAGAGACGAACAGAGTGAGAACACATAAAATAGAATGGTACAGAGACCGATAGAGTGAGAAGGCAGAACATACCGACAGAGTGAGGACACAGGTCATAGAACGGTACAGAGACCGACAGAGTGAGAAGACAGAACATAGAACGGTACAGAGACCGACACAGTGAGAACACAGAACATAGAACGGTACAGAGACCGACAGAGTGAGAACACAGATCACAGAACAGTAGAGAGACTGACAGAGTGAGAATACGGAACATAGAACAGTACAGACACCGACAGAGTGAGAACACAGAACATAGAACGGAACAGAGACCGACAGAGTGAGAACACAGGACATAGAATACTAAAGAGACCGAAAGAGTGAGAACACATATCATCGAACAGTACAGACACTGACAGAGGGAGAACGCAGAAGACAGAGCAGTACAGAGACCGAAAGTGTGAGAACACATATCATAGAACACTAGAGACACCGACAGATTGAGAACACAGAACATAGAACGGTACAGAAACCGACAGAGTGAGAAAACAGATCATAGAACGGGACAGAGACCGACAGAGTGAGAACACAGAACATAGAATAGTAAAGAGACCGACAGAATGAGAATACAGAACATAGAACAGTACAGAGACCGACAGAGTGAGAACACAGAACATAAATCGGTACAGAGACCGACAGTGTGAGAACACAGAACATAGAACAGTACAGAGACGAACAGAGTGAGAACACAGAATATAGAATGGTACAGAGACCGAAAGAGTGAGAAGGCAGAACATAGAACAGTACGGACACCGACAGAGTGACGACACAGGTCATAGAACGGTACAGAGACAGACAGAGTGAGAACACAGATCATGTAACGGTACAGTGACCGACAGAGTTAGAACTAACAACATAGAACGGTACACAGACCGACAGAGTCAGAACACAGATCATAGAACAGTAGAGAGACCGCAGAGTGCGAATATGGAACATAGAACGGTACAGACACCGACAGAGTTAGAACACATATCATAGAACAGTACAGACACCGACAGAGTGAGAACACAGAACATAGAATGGTACAGAGACCGACAGAGTGAGAACACAGAACATAAACCGGTACAGAGACCAACAGAGTGAGAACACAGAACATAGAACGGTACAGAGACCGACAGAGTGAGAACACAGGACATAGAATAGTAAAGAGACCGAAAGAGTGAGAACACATATCATCGAACAGTACAGACACCGACAGAGTGAGAACACAGAACATAGAGCAGTACAGAGACCGATAGAGTGACAAGGCAGAACATACCGACAGAGTGAGGACACAGGTCATAGAACGGGACAGAGACCGATAGAGTGAGAACACAGAACATAGAACGGTACAGAGACCGACACAGTGAGAACACAGAACATAGAACGGTACAGAGACCGACAGAGTGAGAACACAGATCACAGAACAGTAGAGAGACTGACAGAGTGAGAACACGGAACATAGAACAGTACAGACACCGACAGAGTGAGAACACAGAACATAGAACTGAACAGAGACCGACAGAGTGAGAACACAGGACATAGAATACTAAAGTGACCGAAAGAGTGAGAACACATATCATCGAACAGTACAGACACTGACAGAGTGAGAACGCAGAACACAGAGCAGTGCAGAGACCGAAAGTGTGAGAACACATATCATAGAATAGTAGAGACACCGACAGAGTGAGAACACAGAACATAGAACGGTACAGAAACCGACAGAGTGAGAAAACAGATCATAGAACGGTACAGAGACCGAAAGAGTGAGAAGGCAGAACATAGAACAGTATGGACACCGACACAGTGAGGACACAGGTCATAGAACGGTACAGTGAACGACAGAGTTAGAACACACAACATAGAACGGTACAGAGACCGACAGAGTGAGAACACAGATCATAGAACAGTAGAGAGACCGACAGAGTGCGAATACGGAGCATAGAACGGTACAGACACCGACAGAGTTAGAGCACATATCATAGAACAGTACAGACACCGACAGAGTGAGAACACAGAACATAGAATGGTACAGAGACCGACAGAGTGAGAATACAGATCATAGAACAGTACAGAGACCGACAGAGTGAGAACACAGAACATAAACCGGTACAGAGACCGACAGAGTGAGAACACAGAACATAGAATGGTACAGAGACCGACAGAGTGAGAAGGCAGAACATACCGACAGAGTGAGGACACAGGTCATAGAACGGTACAGAGACCGACAGAGTGAGAACACAGAACATAGAACGGTACAGAGACCGACAGAGTGAGAACACAGAACATAGAAAGGTACAGAGACCGACAGAGTGAGAACACAGAACATAGAATGGTACAGAGACCGACAGAGTGAGAATACAGATCATAGAACAGTACAGAGACCGACAGAGTGAGAACACAGAACATAAACCGGAACAGAGACCGACAGAGTGAGAACACAGAACATAGAATGGTACAGAGACCGACAGAGTGAGAAGGCAGAACATACCGACAGAGTGAGGACACAGGTCATAGAACGGTACAGAGACCGACAGAGTGAGAACACAGAACATAGAACGGTACAGAGACCGACAGAGTGAGAACACAGAACATAGAAAGGTACAGAGACCGACAGAGTGAGAACACATAAAATAGAATGGTACAGAGACCGACAGAGTGAGAAGGCAGAACCTACCGACAGAGTGAGGACACAGGTCATAGAACGGTACAGAGACCGACAGAGTGAGAAGACAGAACATAGAACGGTATAGAGACCGACACAGTGAGAACACAGAACATAGAACGGTACAGAGACCGACAGAGTGAGAACACAGATCACAGAACAGTAGAGATACTGACAGAGTGAGAACACGGAACATAGAACGGTACAGACACCGACAGAGTTAGAACACATATCATAGAACAGTACAGACACCGACAGAGTGAGAACACAGAACACAGAACGGAACAGAGACCGACAGAGTGAGAACACAGGACATAGAATACTAAAGAGACCGAAAGAGTGAGAACACATATCATCGAACAGTACAGACACTGACAGAGTGAGAACGCAGAACACAGAGCAGTAGAGAGACCGAAAGTGTAAGAACACATATCATAGAATAGTAGAGACACCGACAGAGTGAGAACACAGAACATAGAACGGTACAGAAACCGACAGACTGAGAAAACAGAACATAAACCGGTACAGAGACCGACAGTGTGAGAACACAGAACATAGAACAGTACAGAGACGAACAGAGTGAGAACACAGAACATAGAATGGTACAGAGACCGAAAGAGTGAGAAGGCAGAACATAGAACAGTACGGACACCGACAGAGTGAGGACACAGGTCATAGAACAATAGAGAGACCGACAGAGTGCGAATACGGAACATAGAACGGTACAGACACCGACAGAGTTAGAACACATATCATAGAACAGTACAGACACCGACAGAGTGAGAACACAGAACATAGAACGGTACAGAGACCGACAGAGTGAGAACACAGAACATAGAACGGTACAGAGACCGACAGAGTGATAACACAGATCACAGAACAGTAGAGAGACTGACAGAGTGAGAACACGGAACATAGAACGGTACAGAGACCGACAGAGTGAGAACACAGAACATAGAACGGTACAGAGACCGACAGAGTGAGAACACAGAACATAGAGCAGTACAGAGACCGAAAGAGTGAGAACACATATCATCGAACAGTACTGACAACGACAGAGTGAGAACACAGAACATGGAACGGTACAGAGACCGAAAGAGTGAGAACACATGTCATAGAACAGTACAGAGACCGACAGAGTGAGAACACAGATCATAGAACGGTACACACACCGACAGAGTGAGAACACAGAACATAGAACTGAACTGAGACTGACAGAGTGGGAACACAGATCATAGAACAGTACAGAGAGGAACAGAGTGAGAACACATAAAATAGAATGGTACAGAGACCGATAGAGTGAGAAGGCAGAACATACCGACAGAGTGAGGACACAGGTCATAGAACGGTACAGAGACCGACAGAGTGAGAAGACAGAACATAGAACGGTACAGAGACCGACACAGTGAGAACACAGAACATAGAACGGTACAGAGACCGACAGAGTGAGAACACAGATCACAGAACAGTAGAGAGACTGACAGAGTGAGAATACGGAACATAGAACAGTACAGACACCGACAGAGTGAGAACACAGAACATAGAACGGAACAGAGACCGACAGAGTGAGAACACAGGACATGGAATACTAAAGAGCCCGAAAGAGTGAGAACACATATCATCGAACAGTACAGACACTGACAGAGGGAGAACGCAGAAGACAGAGCAGTACAGAGACCGAAAGTGTGAGAACACATATCATAGAACACTAGAGACACCGACAGATTGAGAACACAGAACATAGAACGGTACAGAAACCGACAGAGTGAGAAAACAGATCATAGAACGGGACAGAGACCGACAGAGTGAGAACACAGAACATAGAATAGTAAAGAGACCGACAGAATGAGAATACAGAACATAGAACAGTACAGAGACCGACAGAGTGAGAACACAGAACATAAATCGGTACAGAGACCGACAGTGTGAGAACACAGAACATAGAACAGTACAGAGACGAACAGAGTGAGAACACAGAATATAGAATGGTACAGAGACCGAAAGAGTGAGAAGGCAGAACATAGAACAGTACGGACACCGACAGAGTGACGACACAGGTCATAGAACGGTACAGAGACAGACAGAGTGAGAACACAGATCATGTAACGGTACAGTGACCGACAGAGTTAGAACTAACAACATAGAACGGTACAGAGACCGACAGAGTCAGAACACAGATCATAGAACAGTAGAGAGACCGACAGAGTGCGAATATGGAACATAGAACGGTACAGACACCGACAGAGTTAGAACACATATCATAGAACAGTACAGACACCGACAGAGTGAGAACACAGAACATAGAATGGTACAGAGACCGACAGAGTGAGAACACAGAACATAAACCGGTACAGAGACCAACAGAGTGAGAACACAGAACATAGAACGGTACAGAGACCGACAGAGTGAGAACACAGGACATAGAATAGTAAAGAGACCGAAAGAGTGAGAACACATATCATCGAACAGTACAGACACCGACAGAGTGAGAACACAGAACATAGAGCAGTACAGAGACCGATAGAGTGAGAAGGCAGAACATACCGACAGAGTGAGGACACAGGTCATAGAACGGGACAGAGACCGATAGAGTGAGAACACAGAACATAGAACGGTACAGAGACCGACACAGTGAGAACACAGAACATAGAACGGTACAGAGACCGACAGAGTGAGAACACAGATCACAGAACAGTAGAGAGACTGACAGAGTGAGAACACGGAACATAGAACAGTACAGACACCGACAGAGTGAGAACACAGAACATAGAACTGAACAGAGACCGACAGAGTGAGAACACAGGACATAGAATACTAAAGAGACCGAAAGAGTGAGAACACATATCATCGAACAGTACAGACACTGACAGAGTGAGAACGCAGAACACAGAGCAGTGCAGAGACCGAAAGTGTGAGAACACATATCATAGAATAGTAGAGACACCGACAGAGTGAGAACACAGAACATAGAACGGTACAGAAACCGACAGAGTGAGAAAACAGATCATAGAACGGTACAGAGACCGAAAGAGTGAGAAGGCAGAACATAGAACAGTATGGACACCGACACAGTGAGGACACAGGTCATAGAACGGTACAGTGAACGACAGAGTTAGAACACACAACATAGAACGGTACAGAGACCGACAGAGTGAGAACACAGATCATAGAACAGTAGAGAGACCGACAGAGTGCGAATACGGAACATAGAACGGTACAGACACCGACAGAGTTAGAGCACATATCATAGAACAGTACAGACACCGACAGAGTGAGAACACAGAACATAGAATGGTACAGAGACCGACAGAGTGAGAATACAGATCATAGAACAGCACAGAGACCGACAGAGTGAGAACACAGAACATAAACCGGTACAGAGACCGACAGAGTGAGAACACAGAACATAGAATGGTACAGAGACCGACAGAGTGAGAAGGCAGAACATACCGACAGAGTGAGGACACAGGTCATAGAACGGTACAGAGACCGACAGAGTGAGAACACAGAACATAGAACGGTACAGACATCGACAGAGTGAGAACACAGAACATAGAACTGTGCAGAGACCGACAGAGTGAGAACACATAAAATAGAATGGTACAGAGACCGACAGAGTGAGAAGGCAGAACCTACCGACAGAGTGAGGACACAGGTCATAGAACGGTACAGAGACCGACAGAGTGAGAAGACAGAACATAGAACGGTATAGAGACCGACACAGTGAGAACACAGAACATAGAACGGTACAGAGACCGACACAGTGAGAACACAGATCACAGAACAGTAGAGAGACTGACAGAGTGAGAACACGGAACATAGAACGGTACAGACACCGACAGAGTTAGAACACATATCATAGAACAGTACAGACACCGACAGAGTGAGAACACAGAACACAGAACGGAACAGAGACCGACAGAGTGAGAACACAGGACATAGAATACTAAAGAGACCGAAAGAGTGAGAACACATATCATCGAACAGTACAGACACTGACAGAGTGAGAACGCAGAACACAGAGCAGTACAGAGACCGAAAGTGTAAGAACACATATCATAGAATAGTAGAGACACCGACAGAGTGAGAACACAGAACATAGAACGGTACAGAAACCGACAGACTGAGAAAACAGAACATAAATCGGTACAGAGACCGACAGTGTGAGAACACAGAACATAGAACAGTACAGAGACGAACAGAGTGAGAACACAGAACATAGAATGGTACAGAGACCGAAAGAGTGAGAAGGCAGAACATAGAACAGTACGGACACCGACAGAGTGAGGACACAGGTCATAGAACAATAGAGAGACCGACAGAGTGCGAATACGGAACATAGAACGGTACAGACACCGACAGAGTTAGAACACATATCATAGAACAGTACAGACACCGACAGAGTGAGAACACAGAACATAGAACGGTACAGAGACCGACAGAGTGAGAACACAGAACATAGAACGGTACAGAGACCGACAGAGTGATAACACAGATCACAGAACAGTAGAGAGACTGACAGAGTGAGAACACGGAACATAGAACGGTACAGAGACCGACAGAGTAAGAACACAGAACATAGAACGGTACAGAGACCGACAGAGTGAGAACACAGAACATAGAGCAGTACAGAGACCGAAAGAGTGAGAACACATATCATCGAACAGTACTGACAACGACAGAGTGAGAACACAGAACATGGAACGGTACAGAGACCGAAAGAGTGAGAACACATGTCATAGAACAGTACAGACACCAACAGAGTGAGAACACAGGACATAGAACAATAGAGAGACCGACAGAGTGAGAACACAGAACATAGAACGGTACAGACACCGACAGAGTTAGAACACATATCATAGAACAGTACAGACACCCACAGAGTGAGAACACAGAACATAGAACGGTACAGAGACCGACAGAGTGAGAAAACAGATCACAGAACGGTACAGAGACCGACAGAGTGAGAACACAGGACATAGAACAGGAAAGAGACCGACAGAATGAGAACACAGAACATAGAACAGTACAGAGACCGACAGAGTGAGAACACAGATCACAGAACGGTACAGACACCGACAGAGTGAGAACACAGAACGTAGAGCAGTACAGAGACCGAAAGAGTGAGAACACATGTCATAGAACAGTACAGAGACCGACAGAGTGAGAACACAGATCATAGAACGGTACACACACCGACAGAGTGAGAACACAGAACATAGAACTGTACTGAGACTGACAGAGTGGGAACACAGATCATAGAACAGTACAGAGACGGACAGAGTGAGAACACATAAAATAGAATGGTACAGAGACCGAGAGAGTGAGAAGGCAGAACATACCGACAGAGTGAGGACACAGGTCATAGAACGGTACAGAGACCGACAGAGTGAGAAGACAGAACATAGAACGGTACAGAGACCGACACAGTGAGAACACAGAACATAGAACGGTACAGAGACCGAAAGAGTGAGAACACATATCATCGAACAGTACAGACACTGATAGAGGGAGAACGCAGAAGACAGAGCAGTACAGAGACCGAAAGTGTGAGAACACATATCATAGAACACTAGAGACACCGACAGATTGAGAACACAGAACATATAACGGTACAGAAACCGACAGAGTGAGAAAACAGATCATAGAACGGGACAGAGACCGACAGAGTGAGAACACAGGACATAGAATAGTAAAGAGACCGACAGAATGAGAATACAGAACATAGAACAGTACAGAGACCGACAGCGTGAGAACACAGAACATAAATTGGTACAGAGACCGACAGTGTGAGAACACAGAACATAGAACAGTACAGAGACGAACAGAGTGAGAACACAGAATATAGAATGGTACAGAGACCGAAAGAGTGAGAAGGCAGAACATAGAACAGTACGGACACCGACAGAGTGAGGACACAGGTCATAGAACGGTACAGAGACAGACAGAGTGAGAACACAGATCATGTAACGGTACAGTGACCGACAGAGTTAGAACTAACAACATAGAACGGTACAGAGACCGACAGAGTCAGAACACAGATCATAGAACAGTAGAGAGACCGACAGAGTGCGAATATGGAACATAGAACGGTACAGACACCGACAGAGTTAGAACACATATCATAGAACAGTACAGACACCGACAGAGTGAGAACACAGAACATAGAATGGTACAGAGACCGACAGAGTGAGAATACAGATCTTAGAACGGTACAGAGACCGACAGAGTGAGAACACAGAACATAAACCGGTACAGAGACCAACAGAGTGAGAACACAGAACATAGAACGGTACAGAGACCGACAGAGTGAGAACACAGATCACAGAACAGTAGAGAGACTGACAGAGTGAGAACACGGAACATAGAACAGTACAGACACCGACAGAGTGAGAACACAGAACATAGAACTGAACAGAGACCGACAGAGTGAGAACACAGGACATAGAATACTAAACAGACCGAAAGAGTGAGAACACATATCATCGAACAGTACAGACACTGACAGAGTGAGAACGCAGAACACAGAGCAGTGCAGAGACCGAAAGTGTGAGAACACATATCATAGAATACTAGAGACACCGACAGAGTGAGAACACAGAACATAGAACGGTACAGAAACCGACAGAGTGAGAAAACAGATCATAGAACGGTACAGAGACCGAAAGAGTGAGAAGGCAGAACATAGAACAGTATGGACACCGACACAGTGAGGACACAGGTCATAGAACGGTACAGTGAACGACAGAGTTAGAACACACAACATAGAACGGTACAGAGACCGACAGAGTGAGAACACAGATCATAGAACAGTAGAGAGACCGACAGAGTGCGAATACGGAACATAGAACGGTACAGACACCGACAGAGTTAGAGCACATATCATAGAACAGTACAGACACCGACAGAGTGAGAACACAGAACATAGAATGGTACAGAGACCGACAGAGTGAGAATACAGATCATAGAACAGTACAGAGACCGACAGAGTGAGAACACAGAACATAAACCGGTACAGAGACCGACAGAGTGAGAACACAGAACATAGAATGGTACAGAGACCGACAGAGTGAGAAGGCAGAACATACCGACAGAGTGAGGACACAGGTCATAGAACGGTACAGAGACCAACAGAGTGAGAACACAGAACATAGAACGGTACAGAGACCGACAGAGTGAAAACACAGAACATAGAAAGGTACAGAGACCGACAGAGAGAGAACACAGATCACAGAACAGTACAGAGACCGACAGAGTGAGAACAGAGAACATAGAATGTTACAGAGACCGACAGAGTGAGAATACAGAATATAGAACGGTGCAGAGACCGACAGAGTGCGAACACAGAACATAGAGCAGTACAGAGACGAACAGAGTGAGAAAACAGACCATAGAACGGTACAGAGACCGACAGAGTGAGAACACAGAACATAAACCGGTACAGAGACCGACAGTGTGAGAACACAGAACATAGAACAGTACAGAGACGAACAGAGTGAGAACACAGAACATAGAATGGTACAGAGACCGACAGAGTGAGAAGGCAGAACATAGAACAGTACGGACACCGACAGAGTGAGGACACAGGTCATAGAACGGTACAGAGACCGACAGAGTGAGAACACAGAACATAGAACGGTACAGAGACCAACAGAGTGAGAACACAGAACATAGAACGGTACAGTGACCGACAGAGTTAGAACACACAACATAGAACGGCACAGAGACCGACAGAGTGAGAACACAGATCATAGAACAATAGAGAGACCGACAGAGTGCGAATACGGAACATAGAACGGTACAGACACCGACAGAGTTAGAACACATATCATAGAACGGTACAGAGACCGACAGAGTGAGAACACAGAACAAAAAGCGGTACAGAGACCAACAGAGTGAGAACACAGAACATAGAACAGTACAGAGACGAACAGAGTGAGAACACAGAAGATAGAATGGTAACGAGACCGACAGAGTGAGAAGGCAGAACATAGAACAGTACGGACACCGACAGAGTGAGGACACAGGTCATAGAATGCTACAGAGACCGACAAAGTGAGAACACAGAACATAGAACGGTGCAGAGACCGACAGAGTGCGAACACAGAACATAGAGCAGTACAGAGACCGAAAGAGTGAGAACACATGTCATAGAACAGTACAGAGACCGACAGAGTGAGAACAAAGATCATAGAACTGTACAGACACCGACAGAGTGAGAACACAGAACATAGAACTGTACAGAGACCGACAGAGTGAGAACACAGATCATAGAACGGTACAGAGACCGACAGAGTGAGAACACAGGACATAGAATAGTAATGAAACCGATAGAATGAGAACACAGAAGATAGTACAGTACCGAGACCGACAGATTGAGAACACAGAACATAAACCGGTACAGAGACCGACAGAGTGAGAACACAGAACATAGAACAGTACAGAGACGAACAGAGTGAGAACACATAACATTGAATGGTACAGAGACCGACAGAGTGAGAAGGCAGAAAATACCGACAGAGTGAGGACAGAGTGAGGACACAGGTCATAGAACGGTACAGAGACCGACAGAGTGAGAACACAGAACATAGAACGGTACAGAGACCGACAGAGTGAGAACACAGAACATAGAACGGTACAGAGACCGACAGAGTGAGAACACAGGACATAGAATAGTAAAGAGACCGAAAGAGTGAGAACACATATCATCGAACAGTACAGACACCGACAGAGTGAGAACACAGAACATAGAGCAGTACAGAGACCGAAAGAGTGAGAACACATGTCATAGAACAGTACAGAGACCGACAGACTGAGAACACAGAACATAGAATGGTAAGGAGACCGACAGAGTGAGAATACAGAACATAGAACGGTGCAGAGACCGACAGAGTGCGAACACAGAACATGGAGCAGTACAGAGACGAACAGAGTGAGAACACATAACGTAGAATGGTACAGAGACCGACAGAGTGAGAAGGCAGAACATACCGACAGAGTGAGGACACAGGTCATAGAACGGTACAGAGACCGACAGAGTGAGAACACAGAACATAGAACGGTACAGAGACCGACAGAGTGAGAACACATATCATAGAACAGTACAGACACCGAAAGAGTGAGAACACATATATCCGAACAGTACAGACACCGACAGAGTGAGAACGCAGAAGATAGAGCAGTACAAAGACCGAAAGAGTGAGAACACATATCATAGAACAGTACAGACACCAACAGAGTGAGAACACAGGACATAGAATAGTAAAGAGACCGAAAGAGTGAGAACACATGTCATAGAACAGTACAGACACCAACAGAGTGAGAACACAGGACATAGAACAATAGAGAGACCGACAGAGTGAGAACACAGAACATAGAACGGTACAGACACCGACAGAGTTAGAACACATATCATGGAACAATACAGACACCCACAGAGTGAGAACACAGAACACAGAACGGTACAGAGACCGACAGAGTGAGAAAACAGATCAAAGAACGATATAGAGACTGACAGAGTGAGAACACAGGACATAGAACAGGAAAGAGACCGACAGAATGAGAACACATGTCATAGAACAGTACAGAGACCGACAGAGTGAGAACACAGATCATAGAACGGTACAGACACCGACAGAGTGAGAACGCAGAACACAGAGCAGTACAGAGCCCGTAAGTGTGAGAACACATATCATAGAACACTAGAGACACCGACAGAGTGAGAACACAGAACATAGAACGGTACAGAAACCGACAGAGTGAGAAAACAGATCATAGAACGGTACACAGACTGAGACAGTGAGAACACAGGACATAGAATAGTAAAGAGACCGACAGAATGAGAACACAGAACATAGAACAGTACAGAGACCAACAGAGTGAGAACACTGAACATAAACCGGTACAGAGACCGACAGTGTGAGAAGGCAGAACATAGAACAGTACGGACACCGACAGAGTGAGAACACAGAACATAGAACGGTACAGAGACCGACAGAGTGAGAACACAGAACATAGAACGGTACAGTGACCGACAGAGTTAGAACACACAACATAGAACGGTACAGAGACCGACAGAGTGAGAACACAGATCATAGAACAGTAGAGAGACCGACAGAGTGCGAATACGGAACATAGAACGGTACAGACACCGACAGAGGTAGAACACATATCACAGAACAGTACAGACACCGACAGAGTGAGAACACAGAACATAGAACGGTACAGAGACCGACAGAGTGAGAAAACAGATCATAGAACGGTACAGAGACCGACAGAGTGAGAACACAGAACATAAACCGGTACAGACACCGACAGAGTGAGAACACAGAACATAAAACATTACAGAGACGAACACAGAACATGGAATGGTAAAGAGACCGACAGAGTGAGAAGGCAGAACATAGAACAGTACGAACACCGACAGAGTGAGGACACAGAACATAGAACGGTACAGACACCGACAGAGTTAGAACACATAGCATATAACAGTACAGACACCGACAGAGTGAGAACACAGAACATAGAACGGTACAGAGACCGACAGAGTGAGAACACAGGACATAGAATACTAAAGAGACCGAAAGAGTGAGAACACATATCATCGAACAGTACAGACACCGACAGAGTGAGAACACAGAACATAGAGCAGTACAGAAACCGAAAGAGTGAGAACACGTCATAAAACAGTACAGAGACCGACAGACTGAGAACACAGAACATAGAATGTTACAGAGACCGACAGAGTGAGAATACAGAACATAGAACGGTGCAGAGACCGACAGAGTGCGAACGCAGAACATACAGCAGTACAGAGACGAACAGAGTGAGAACACATAACGTAGAATGGTACAGAGACCGACAGAGTGAGAAGGCAGAACATACCGACAGACTGAGGACACAGGTCATAGAACGGTACAGAGACCGACAGAGTGAACACACAGAACATAGAACGGTACAGAGACCGACAGAGTGAGAACACAGAACATAGAACGGTACAGAGACCGACAGAGTGAGAACACAGATCACAGAACAGTGGAGAGACTGACAGAGTGAGAACACGGAACATAGAACGGTACAGACACCGACACAGTTAGAACACATATCATAGAACAGTACAGACACCGACAGAGTGAGAACACAGAACATAGAACGGTACAGAGACCGACAGAGTGAGAACACAGGACATAGAATAGTAAAGAGACCGACAGAGTGAGAACACATGTCATAGAACACTACAGACACCAACAGAGTGAGAACACAGGACAAAGAACAATAGAGAGACCGACAGAGTGAGAACACAGAACATAGAACGGTACAGACACCGACAGAGTTAGAACACATATCATAGAACAGTACAGACACCCACAGAGTGAGAACACAGAACATAGAACGGTACAGAGACCGACAGAGTGAGAACACAGATCATAGAACGGTACAGACACCGACAGAGTGAGAACGCAGAACACAGAGCAGTACAGAGACCGAAAGAGTGAGAACACATATCATAGAACAGTAGAGACACCGACAGAGTGAGAACACAGAACATAGAACGGTACAGAAACCGACAGAGTGAGAAAACAAATCATAGAACGGTACAGAGACCGACAGAGTGAGAACACAGGACATAGAATAGTAAAGAGACCGAAAGAATGAGAACACAGAACATAGAACAGTACAGAAACCGACAGAGTGAGAACACAAAACATAGAACAGTACAGAGACCGACAGAGTGAGAACACAGAACATAAACCGGTACAGAGACCAACAGTGTGAGAACACATGTCATAGAACACTACAGACACCAACAGAGTGAGAACACAGGACAAAGAACAATAGAGAGACCGACAGAGTGAGAACACAGAACATAGAACGGTACAGACACCGACAGAGTTAGAACACATATCATAGAACAGTACAGACACCCACAGAGTGAGAACACATATCATAGAACAGTACAGACACCCACAGAGTGAAAACACAGAACATAGAACGGTGCAGAGACCGACAGAGTGCGAACACAGAACATGGAGCAGTACAGAGACGAACAGAGTGAGAACACATAACGTAGAATGGTACAGAGACCGACAGAGTGAGAAGGCAGAACATACCGACAGAGTGAGGACACAGGTCATAGAACGGTACAGAGACCGACAGAGTGAGAACACAGAACATAGAACGGTACAGAGACCGACAGAGTGAGAACACATATCATACAACAGTACAGACACCGAAAGAGTGAGAACACATATATCCGAACAGTACAGACACCGACAGAGTGAGAACACAGAAGATAGAGCAGTACAAAGACCGAAAGAGTGAGAACACATATCATAGAACAGTACAGACACCAACAGAGTGAGAACACAGGACATAGAATAGTAAAGAGACCGAAAGAGTGAGAACACATGTCATAGAACAGTACAGACACCAACAGAGTGAGAACACAGGACATAGAACAATAGAGAGACCGACAGAGTGAGAACACAGAACATAGAACGGTACAGACACCGACAGAGTTAGAACACATATCATGGAACAATACAGACACCCACAGAGTGAGAACACAGAACATAGAACGGTACAGAGTCCGACAGAGTGAGAAAACAGATCAAAGAACGATATAGAGACTGACAGAGTGAGAACACAGGACATAGAACAGGAAAGAGACCGACAGAATGAGAACACATGTCATAGAACAGTACAGAGACCGACAGAGTGAGAACACAGATCATAGAACGGTACAGACACCGACAGAGTGAGAACGCAGAACACAGAGCAGTACAGAGCCCGAAAGTGTGAGAACACATATCATAGAACACTAGAGACACCGACAGAATGAGAACACAGAACATAGAACAGTACAGAGACCAACAGAGTGAGAACACTGAACATAAACCGGTACAGAGACCGACAGTGTGAGAAGGCAGAACATAGAACAGTACGGACACCGACAGAGTGAGGACACAGGTCATAGAATGCTGCAGCGACCGACAGAGTGAGAACACAGAACATAGAACGGTACAGAGACCAACAGAGTGAGAACACAGAACATAGAACGGTACAGTGACCGACAGAGTTAGAACACACAACATAGAACGGTTCAGAGACCGACAGAGTGAGAACACAGATCATAGAACAGTAGAGAGACCGACAGAGTGCGAATACGGAACATAGAACGGTACAGACACCGACAGAGTGAGAACACAGGACATAGAATAGTAAAGAGACCGAAAGAGTGAGAACACATGTCATAGAACACTACAGACACCAACAGAGTGAGAACACAGGACAAAGAACAATAGAGAGACCGACAGAGTGAGAACACAGAACATAGAACGGTACAGACACCAACAGAGTTAGAACACATATCATAGAACAGTACAGACACCCACAGAGTGAGAACACAGAACATAGAACGGTACAGAGACCGACAGAGTGAGAACACAGATCACAGAACGGTACAGACACCGACAGAGTGAGAACGCAGAACACAGAGCAGTACAGAGACCGAAAGAGTGAGAACACAGAACATAGAGCAGTATAGAGACGAACACAGTGAGAACACATAACGTAGAATGGTACTGAGACCGACAGAGTGAGAAGGCAGAACATACCGACAGACTGAGGACACAGGTCATAGAACGGTACAGAGACCGACAGAGTGAACACACAGAACAGAGAACGGTACAGAGACCGACAGAGTGAGAACACAGAACATAGAACGGTACAGAGACCGACAGAGTGAGAACACAGATCACAGAACAGTAGAGAGACTGACAGAGTGAGAACACGGAACATAGAACGGTACAGACACCGACAGAGTTAGAACACATATCAAAGAACAGTACAGACACCGACAGAGTGAGAACACAGAACATAGAACGGTACAGAGACCGACAGAGTGAGAACACAGGACATAGAATAGTAAAGAGACCGAAAGAGTGAGAACACATATCATCGAACAGTACAGACACCGACAGAGTGAGAACACAGAACATAGAGCAGTACAGAAACCGAAAGAGTGAGAACACATGTCATAGAACAGGACAGAGACCGACAGACTGAGAACACAGAACATAGAATGTTACAGAGACCGACAGAGTGAGAATACAGAACATAGAACGGTGCAGAGACCGACAGAGTGCAAACACAGAACATAGAGCAGTACAGAGACGAACAGAGTGAGAACACATAACGTAGAATGGTACAGAGACCGACAGAGTGAGAAGGCAGAACATACCGACAGACTGAGGACACAGGTCATAGAACGGTACAGAGACCGACAGAGTGAACACACAGAACATAGAACGGTACAGAGACCGACAGAGTGAGAACACAGAACATAGAACGGTACAGAGACCGACAGAGTGAGAACACAGATCACAGAACAGTAGAGAGACTGACAGAGTGAGAACACGGAACATAGAACGGTACAGACACCGACAGAGTTAGAACACATATCATAGAACAGTACTGACAACGACAGAGTGAGAACACAGAACATGGAACGGTACAGAGACCGAAAGAGTGAGAACACATGTCATAGAACACTACAGACACCAACAGAGTGAGAACACAGGACAAAGAACAATAGAGAGACCGACAGAGTGAGAACACAGAACATAGAACGGTACAGACACCGACAGAGTTAGAACACATATCATAGAACAGTACAGACACCCACAGAGTGAGAACACAGAACATAGAACGGTACAGAGACCGACAGAGTGAGAACACAGATCATAGAACGGTACAGATACCGACAGAGTGAGAACGCAGAACACAGAGCAGTACAGAGACCGAAAGAGTGAGAACACATATCATAGAACAGTAGAGACACCGACAGAGTGAGAACACAGAACATAGAACGGTACAGAAACCGACAGAGTGAGAAAACAGATCATAGAACGGTACAGAGACCGACAGAGTGAGAACACAGGACATAGAATAGTAAAGAGACCGACAGAATGAGAACACAGAACATTGAACAGTACAGAAACCGACAGAGTGAGAACACAAAACATAGAACAGTACAGAGACCGACAGAGTGAGAACACAGAACATAAACCGGTACAGAGACCGACAGTGTGAGAACACAGAACAGAACAGTACAGAGACGAACAGAGTGAGAACACAGAACATAGAACGGTACAGAGACCGACAGAGTGAGAACACAGGACACAGAATAGTAAAGAGGCCGAAAGAGTGAGAACACATATCATCGAACAGTACAGACACCGACAGAGTGAGAACACAGAACATAGAGCAGCACAGAGACCAAAAGAGTGAGAACACATGTCATCGAACAGTACAGAGACCGACAGAGTGAGAACACAGATCATAGAACGGTACAGACACCGACAGAGTGAGAACGCAGAACACAGAGCAGTACAGAGCCCGAAAGTGTGAGAACACATATCATAGAACACTAGAGACACCGACAGAGTGAGAACACAGAACATAGAACGGTACAGAAACCGACAGAGTGAGAAAACAGATCATAGAACGGTACAGAGACTGAGAGAGTGAGAACACAGGACATAGAATAGTAAAGACACCGACAAAATGAGAACACAGAACATAGAACAGTACAGAGACCAACAGAGTGAGAACACTGAACATAAACCGGTACAGAGACCGACAGTGTGAGAAGGCAGAACATAGAACAGTACGGACACCGACAGAGTGAGGACACAGGTCATAGAATGCTACAGCGACCGACAGAGTGAGAACACAGAACATAGAATGGTACAGAGACCAACAGAGTGAGAACACAGAACATAGAACAGTAGAGAGACCGACAGAGTGCGAATACGGAACATAGAACGGTACAGACACCGACAGAGTGAGAACACAGGACATAGAATAGTAAAGAGACCGAAAGAGTGAGAACACATATCATCGAACAGTACAGACACCGACAGAGTGAGAACACAGAACATAGAGCAGTACAGAGACCGAAAGAGTGAGAACACATATCATCGAACAGTACTGACAACGACAGAGTGAGAACACAGAACATGGAACGGTACAGAGACCGAAAGAGTGAGAACACATGTCATAGAACACTACAGACACCAACAGAGTGAGAACACAGGACAAAGAACAATAGAGAGACCGACAGAGTGAGAACACAGAACATAGAACAGTACAGACACCCACAGAGTGAGAACACAGAACATAGAACAGTACAGAGACCGACAGAGTGAGAACACAGATCATAGAACGGTACAGACACCGACAGAGTGAGAACGCAGAACACAGAGCAGTACAGAGACCGAAAGAGTGAGAACACAAAACATAGAACAGTACAGAGACCGACAGAGTGAGAACACAGAACATAGAGCAGTACAGAGACGAACAGAGTGAGAACACATAACGTAGAATGGTACAGAGACCGACAGAGTGAGAAGGCAGAACAGACCGACAGACTGAGGACACTGGTCATAGAACGGTACAGAGACCGACAGAGTGAACACACAGAACATAGAACGGTACAGAGACCGACAGAGTGAGAACACAGAACATAGAACGGTACAGAGACCAACAGAGTGAGAACACAGATCACAGAACAGTAGAGAGACTGACAGAGTGAGAACACGGAACATAGAACGGTACAGACACCGACAGAGTTAGAACACATATCATCGAACAGTACAGACACCGACAGAGTGAGAACACAGAACATAGAACAGTACAGAGACCGACAGAGTGAGAACACAGGACATAGAATAGTAAAGAGACCAAAAGAGTGAGAACACATATCATCGAACAGTACAGACACCGACAGAGTGAGAACACAGAACATAGAACAGTACAGAGACCGACAGAGTGAGAACACAGAACATAGAGCAGTACAGAGACCGAAAGAGTGAGAACACATATCATCGAACAGTACTGACAACGACAGAGTGAGAACACAGAACATGGAACGGTACAGAGACCGAAAGAGTGAGAACACATGTCATAGAACACTACAGACACCAACAGAGTGAGAACACAGGACAAAGAACAATAGAGAGACCGACAGAGTGAGAACACAGAACATAGAACAGTACAGTCACCGACAGAGTTAGAACACATATCATAGAACAGTACAGACACCCACAGAGTGAGAACACAGAACATAGAACGGTACAGAGACCGACAGAGTGAGAACACAGATCATAGAACGGTACAGACACCGACAGAGTGAGAACGCAGAACACAAAGCAGTACAGAGACCGAAAGAGTGAGAACACATATCATAGAACAGTAGAGACACCGACAGAGTGAGAACACAGAACATAGAGCAGTACAGAGACGAACAGAGTGAGAACACATAACGTAGAATGGTACAGAGACCGACAGAGTGAGAAGGCAGAACATACCGACAGACTGAGGACACAGGTCATAGAACGGTACAGAGACCGACAGAGTGAACACACAGAACAGAGAACGGTACAGAGACCGACAGAGTGAGAACACAGAACATAGAACGGTACAGAGACCGACAGAGTGAGAACACAGATCACAGAACAGTAGAGAGACTGACAGAGTGAGAACACGGAACATAGAACGGTACAGACACCGACAGAGTTAGAACACATATCAAAGAACAGTACAGACACCGACAGAGTGAGAACACAGAACATAGAACGGTACAGAGACCGACAGAGTGAGAACACAGGACATAGAATAGTAAAGAGACCGAAAGAGTGAGAACACATATCATCGAACAGTACAGACACCGACAGAGTGAGAACACAGAACATAGAGCAGTACAGAAACCGAAAGAGTGAGAACACATGTCATAGAACAGTACAGAGACCGACAGACTGAGAACACAGAACATAGAATGTTACAGAGACCGACAGAGTGAGAATACAGAACATAGAACGGTGCAGAGACCGACAGAGTGCAAACACAGAACATAGAGCAGTACAGAGACGAACAGAGTGAGAACACATAACGTAGAATGGTACAGAGACCGACAGAGTGAGAAGGCAGAACATACCGACAGACTGAGGACACAGGTCATAGAACGGTACAGAGACCGACAGAGTGAACACACAGAACATAGAACGGTACAGAGACCGACAGAGTGAGAACACAGAACATAGAACGGTACAGAGACCGACAGAGTGAGAACACAGATCACAGAACAGTAGAGAGACTGACAGAGTGAGAACACGGAACATAGAACGGTACAGACACCGACAGAGTTAGAACACATATCATAGAACAGTACTGACAACGACAGAGTGAGAACACAGAACATGGAACGGTACAGAGACCGAAAGAGTGAGAACACATGTCATAGAACACTACAGACACCAACAGAGTGAGAACACAGGACAAAGAACAATAGAGAGACCGACAGAGTGAGAACACAGAACATAGAACGGTACAGACACCGACAGAGTTAGAACACATATCATAAAACAGTACAGACACCCACAGAGTGAGAACACAGAACATAGAACGGTACAGAGACCGACAGAGTGAGAACACAGATCATAGAACGGTACAGATACCGACAGAGTGAGAACGCAGAACACAGAGCAGTACAGAGACCGAAAGAGTGAGAACACATATCATAGAACAGTAGAGACACCGACAGAGTGAGAACACAGAACATAGAACGGTACAGAAACCGACAGAGTGAGAAAACAGATCATAGAACGGTACAGGAGACCGACAGAGTGAGAACACAGGACATAGAATAGTAAAGAGACCGACAGAATGAGAACACAGAACATTGAACAGTACAGAAACCGACAGAGTGAGAACACAAAACATAGAACAGTACAGAGACCGACAGAGTGAGAACACAGAACATAAACCGTACAGAGACCGACAGTGTGAGAACACAGAACAGAACAGTACAGAGACGAACAGAGTGAGAACACAGAACATAGAACGGTACAGAGACCGACAGAGTGAGAACACAGGACATAGAATAGTAAAGAGGCCGAAAGAGTGAGAACACATATCATCGAACAGTACAGACACCGACAGAGTGAGAACACAGAACATAGAGCAGCACAGAGACCAAAAGAGTGAGAACACATGTCATCGAACAGTACAGAGACCGACAGAGTGAGAACACAGATCATAGAACGGTACAGACACCGACAGAGTGAGAACGCAGAACACAGAGCAGTACAGAGCCCGAAAGTGTGAGAACACATATCATAGAACACTAGAGACACCGACAGAGTTGAGAACACAGAACCATAGAACGGTACAGAAACCGACAGAGTGAGAAAACAGATCATAGAACGGTACAGAGACTGAGAGAGTGAGAACACAGGACATAGAATAGTAAAGACACCGACAAAATGAGAACACAGAACATAGAACAGTACAGAGACCAACAGAGTGAGAACACTGAACATAAACCGGTACAGAGACCGACAGTGTGAGAAGGCAGAACATAGAACAGTACGGACACCGACAGAGTGAGGACACAGGTCATAGAATGCTACAGCGACCGACAGAGTGAGAACACAGAACATAGAATGGTACAGAGACCAACAGAGTGAGAACACAGAACATAGAACAGTAGAGAGACCGACAGAGTGCGAATACGGAACATAGAACGGTACAGACACCGACAGAGTGAGAACACAGGACATAGAATAGTAAAGAGACCGAAAGAGTGAGAACACATATCATCGAACAGTACAGACACCGACAGAGTGAGAACACAGAACATAGAGCAGTACAGAGACCGAAAGAGTGAGAACACATATCATCGAACAGTACTGACAACGACAGAGTGAGAACACAGAACATGGAAACGGGTACAGAGACCGAAAGAGTGAGAACACATGTCATAGAACACTACAGACACCAACAGAGTGAGAACACAGGACAAAGAACAATAGAGAGACCGACAGAGTGAGAACACAGAACATAGAACAGTACAGACACCCACAGAGTGAGAACACAGAACATAGAACAGTACAGAGACCGACAGAGTGAGAACACAGATCATAGAACGGTACAGACACCGACAGAGTGAGAACGCAGAACACAGAGCAGTACAGAGACCGAAAGAGTGCAGAACACTTATCATAGAACAGTAGAGACACCGACAGAGTGAGAACACAGAACATAGAACGGTACAGAAACCGACAGAAGTGAGAAAACAGATCATAGAACGGTACAGAGACCGACAGAGTGAGAACACAGGACATAGAATAGTAAAGAGACCGACAGAATGAGAACACAGAACATAGAACAGTACAGAAACCGACAGAGTGAGAACACAAAACATAGAACAGTACAGAGACCGACAGAGTGAGAACACAGAACATAGAGCAGTACAGAGACGAACAGAGTGAGAACACATAACGTAGAATGGTACAGAGACCGACAGAGTGAGAAGGCAGAACAGACCGACAGACTGAGGACACTGGTCATAGAACGGTACAGAGACCGACAGAGTGAAACACACAGAACATAGAACGGTACAGAGACCGGACAGAGTGAGAACACAGAACATAGAACGGTACAGAGACCAACAGAGTGAGAACACAGATCACAGAACAGTAGAGAGACTGACAGAGTGAGAACACGGAACATAGAACGGTACAGACACCGACAGAGTTAGAACACATATCATCGAACAGTACAGACACCGACAGAGTGAGAACACAGAACATAGAACAGTACAGAGACCGACAGAGTGAGAACACAGGACATAGAATAGTAAAGAGACCAAAAGAGTGAGAACACATATCATCGAACAGTACAGACACCGACAGAGTGAGAACACAGAACATAGAACAGTACAGAGACCGACAGAGTGAGAACACAGAACATAGAGCAGTACAGAGACCGAAAGAGTGAGAACACATATCATCGAACAGTACTGACAACGACAGAGTGAGAACACAGAACATGGAACGGTACAGAGACCGAAAGAGTGAGAACACATGTCATAGAACACTACAGACACCAACAGAGTGAGAACACAGGACAAAGAACAATAGAGAGACCGACAGAGTGAGAACACAGAACATAGAACAGTACAGTCACCGACAGAGTTAGAACACATATCATAGAACACTACAGACACCCACAGAGTGAGAACACAGAACATAGAACGGTACAGAGACCGACAGAGTGAGAACACAGATCATAGAACGGTACAGACACCGACAGAGTGAGAACGCAGAACACAAAGCAGTACAGAGACCGAAAGAGTGAGAACACATATCATAGAACAGTAGAGACACCGACAGAGTGAGAACACAGAACATAGAGCAGTACAGAGACGAACAGAGTGAGAACACATAACGTAGAATGGTACAGAGACCGACAGAGTGAGAAGGCAGAACATACCGACAGACTGAGGACACAGGTCATAGAACGGTACAGAGACCGACAGAGTGAACACACAGAACAGAGAACGGTACAGAGACCGACAGAGTGAGAACACAGAACATAGAACGGTACAGAGACCGACAGAGTGAGAACACAGATCACAGAACAGTAGAGAGACTGACAGAGTGAGAACACGGAACATAGAACGGTACAGACACCGACAGAGTTAGAACACATATCAAAGAACAGTACAGACACCGAGAACACAGAACATAGAACGGTACAGAGACCGACAGAGTGAGAACACAGGACATAGAATAGTAAAGAGACCGAAAGAGTGAGAACACATATCATCGAACAGTACAGACACCGACAGAGTGAGAAACACAGAACATAGAGCAGTACAGAAACCGAAAGAGTGAGAACACATGTCATAGAACAGTACAGAGACCGACAGACTGAGAACACAGAACATAGAATGTTACAGAGACCGACAGAGTGAGAATACAGAACATAGAACGGTGCAGAGGACCGACAGAGTGCAAACACAGAACATAGAGCAGTACAGAGACGAACAGAGTGAGAACACATAACGTAGAATGGTACAGAGACCGACAGAGTGAGAAGGCAGAACATACCGACAGACTGAGGACACAGGTCATAGAACGGTACAGAGACCGACAGAGTGAACACACAGAACTTTAGAACGGTACAGAGACCGACAGAGTGAGAACACAGAACATAGAACGGTACAGAGACCGACAGAGTGAGAACACAGATCACAGAACAGTAGAGAGACTGACAGAGTGAGAACACGGAACATAGAACGGTACAGACACCGACAGAGTCTAGAACACATATCATAGAACAGTACTGACAACGACAGAGTGAGAACACAGAACATGGAACGGTACAGAGACCGAAAGAGTGAGAACAGATGTCATAGAACACTACAGACACCAACAGAGTGAGAACACAGGACAAAGAACAATAGAGAGACCGACAGAGTGAGAACACAGAACATAGAACGGTACAGACACCGACAGAGTTAGAACACATATCATAGAACAATACAGACACCCACAGAGTGAGAACACAGAACATAGAACGGTACAGAGACCGACAGAGTGAGAACACAGATCATAGAACGGTACAGATACCGACAGAGTGAGAACGCAGAACACAGAGCAGTACAGAGACCGAAAGAGTGAGAACACATATCATAGAACAGTAGAGACACCGACAGAATGAGAACACAGAACATTGAACAGTACAGAGAAACCGACAGAGTGAGAACACGAAAACATAGAACAGTACAGAGACCGACAGAGTGAGAACACAGAACATAAACGGTACAGAGACCGACAGTGTGAGAACACAGAACAGAACAGTACAGAGACGAACAGAGTGAGAACACAGAACATAGAACGGTACAGAGACCGACAGAGTGAGAACACAGGACATAGAATAGTAAAGAGGCTGAAAGAGTGAGAACACATATCATCGAACAGTACAGACACCGACAGAGTGAGAACACAGAACATAGAGCAAGCACAGAGACCAAAAAGAGTGAGAACACATGTCATCGAACAGTACAGAGACCGACAGAGTGAGAACACAGATCATAGAACGGTACAGACACCGACAGAGGTGAGAACGCAGAACACAGAGCAGTACAGAGCCCGAAAGTGTGAGAAACACATATCATAGAACACTAGAGACACCGACAGAGTGAGAACACAGAACATAGAATGGTACAGAAACCGACAGAGTGAGAAAACAGATCATAGAACGGTACAGAGACTGAGAGAGTGAGAACACAGGACATAGAATAGTAAAGACACCGACAGAATGAGAAACACAGAACATAGAACAGTACAGAGACCAACAGAGTGAGAACACTGAACATAAACCGGTACAGAGACCGACAGTGTGAGAAGGCAGAACATAGAACAGTACGGACACGCGACAGAGTGAGGACACAGGTCATAGAATGCTACAGCGACCGACAGAGTGAGAACACAGAACATAGAACGGTACAGAGACCAACAGAGTGAGAACACAGAACATAGAACAGTAGAGAGACCGACAGAGTAGCGAATACGGAACATAGAACGGTACAGACACCGACAGAGTGAGAACACAGGACATAGAATAGTAAAGAGACCGAAAGAGTGAGAACACATATCATCGAACAGTACAGACACCGACAGAGTGAGAACACAGAACATAGAGCAGTACAGAGACCCGAAAGAGTGGAACACATATCATCGAACAGTACTGACAACGACAGAGTGAGAACACAGAACATGGAACGGTACAGAGACCGAAAGAGTGAGAACACATGTCATAGAACACTACAGACACCAACAGAGTGAGAACACAGGACAAAGAACAATAGAGAGACCGACAGAGTGAGAACACAGAACATAGATCAGTACAGACACCCACAGAGTGAGAACACAGAACATAGAACGGTACAGAGACCGACAGGAGTGAGAACACAGATCATAGAACGGTTCAGACACCGACAGAGTGAGACGCAGAACACAGAGCAGTACAGAGACCGAAAGAGTGAGAACACTTATCATAGAACAGTAGAGACCACCGACAGAGTGAGAACACAGAACATAGAACGGTACAGAAACCGACAGAGTGAAGAAAACAGATCATAGAAACGGTACAGAGACCGACAGAGTGAGAACACAGGACATAGAATAGTAAAGAGACCGACAGAATGAGAACACAAGAACATAGAACAGTACAGAAACCGGACAGAGTGAGAACACAAAACATAGAAACAGTACAGAGACCGACAGAGTGAGAAACACAGAACATAGAGCAGTACAGAGACGAACAGAGTGAGAACACTATAACGTAGAATGGTACAGAGACCGACAGAGTGAGAAGGCAGAACATACCGACAGACTGAGGACACAGGTCATAGAACGGTACAGGAGACCGACAGAGTGAACACACAGAACATAGAACGGTACAGAGACCGACAGACGTGAGAACACAGAACATAGAACGGTACAGAGACCGACAGAGTGAGAACACAGATCACAGAACAGTAGAGAGACTGACAGAGTGAGAACACGGAACATAAGAACGGTACAGACACCGACAGAGTTATAGAACACATATCATCGAACCAGTACAGAGACCGACAGAGTGAGAACACAGGACATAGAATAGTAAAGAGACCAAAAGGAGTGAGAACACATATCATCGAACAGTACAGACACCGACAGAGTGAGAACACAGAACATAGAGCAGTACAGAGACGAAAGAGTGAGAACGACATATCATCGAACAGTACTGACAACGACAGAGTGAGAACACAGAACATGGAACGGTACAGAGACCGAAAGAGTGAGAACACATGTCATAGAACACTACAGACACCAACAGAGTGAGTAACACAGGACAAAGAACAATAGAGAGACCGACAGAGTGAGAACACAGAACATAGAACAGTACAGTCACCGACAGAGTGAGAACACATATCATAGAACAGTACAGACACCCACAGAGTGGAGAACACAGAACATAGAACGGTGCAGAGACCGACAGAGTGCGAACACAGAACATGGAGCAGTACAGAGACGAACAGAGTGAGAACACATAACGTAGGAATGGGTACAGAGACCGACAGAGTGAGAAGGCAGAAACATACCGACAGAGTGAGGACACAGGTCATAGAACGGTACAGAGACCGACAGAGTGAGAACACAGAACATAGAACGGTACAGAGACCGACAGAGTGGAAACACATATCATACAACAGTACAGACACCGAAAGAGTGAGAACACATATATCCGAACAGTACAGACACCGACAGAGTGAGGAACACAGAAGATAGAGCAGTACAAAGACCGAAAGAGTGAGAACACATATCATAGAACAGTACAAACACCAACAGAGTGAGAAACACAGGACATAGAATAGTAAAAGAGACCGAAAGAGTGGAGAACACATGTCATAGAACAGTACAGACACCAACAGAGTGAGAACACAGGACATAGAACAATAGAGAGACCGACAGAGTGAGAACACAGAACATAGAACGGTACAGACACCGACAGAGTTAGAACACATATCATGGAACAATACAGACACCCACAGAGTGAGAACACAGAACATAGAACGGTACAGAGACCGACAGAGTGAGAAAACAGATCAAAGAACGATATAGAGACTGACAGAGTGAGAACACAGGACATAGAACAGGAAAGAGACCGACAGAATGAGAACACATGTCATAGAACAGTACAGAGACCGACAGAGTGAGAACACAGATCATAGAACGGTACAGACACCGACAGAGTGAGAACGCAGAACACAGAGCAGTACAGAGCCCGAAAGTGTGAGAACACATATCATAGAACACTAGAGATACCGACAGAATGAGAACACAGAACATAGAACAGTACAGAGACCAACAGAGTGAGAACACTGAACATAAACCGGTACAGAGACCGACAGTGTGAGAAGGCAGAACATAGAACAGTACGGACACCGACAGAGTAGAGGACACAGGTCATAGAAATGCTTGCAGCGACCCGACAGAGTCTGAGAACACAGAACATAGAACGGTACAGAGACCAACAGAGTGAGAACACAGAACATAGAACGGTACAGTGACCGACAGAGTTAGAAACACACAACATAGAACGGTTCAGAGACCGACAGAGCTGAGAACACAGATCATAGAACAGTAGAGAGACCGACAGAGTGCGAATACGGAACATAGAACGGTACAGACACCGACAGAGTGAGAACACAGGACATAGAATAGTAAAGAGACCGAGAAGAGTGAGAACACATGTCATAGAACACTACAGACACCAACAGAGTGAGAACACAGGACAAAGAACAATAGAGAGACCGACAGAGTGAGAACACAGAACATAGAACGGTACAGACACCAACAGAGTTAGAACACATATCATAGAACAGTACAGACACACACAGAGTGAGAACACAGAACATAGAACGGTACAGAGACCGACAGAGTGAGAACACAGATCACAGAACGGTACAGACACCGACAGAGTGAGAACGCAGAACACAGAGCAGTACAGAGACCGAAAGAGTGAGAACACATATCATAGAACAGTAGAGACACCGACAGAGTGAGAACACAGAACATAGAGCAGTACAGAGACGAAACAGAGTGAGAACACATAACGTAGAATGGTACAGAGACCGACAGAGTGAGAAGGCAGAACATACCGACAGACTGAGGACACAGGTCATAGAACGGTACAGAGACCGACAGAGTGAACACACAGAACAGAGAACGGTACAGAGGACCGACAGAGTGAGAACACAGAACATTAGAACGGTACAGAGACCGACAGAGTGAGAACACAGATCACAGAACAGTAGAGGAGACTGACAGAGTGAGAACACGGAACATAGAACGGTACAGACACCGACAGAGTTAGAACACATATCAAAGAACAGTACAGACACCGACAGAGTGAGAACACAGAACATAGAACGGTACAGAGACCGACAGAGTGAGAACACAGGACATAGAATAGTAAAGAGACCGAAAGAGTGAGAACACATATCATCGAACAGTACAGACACCGACAGAGTGAGAACACAGAACATAGAGCAGTACAGAAACCGAAAGAGTGAGAACACATGTCATAGAACAGTACAGAGACCGACAGACTGAGAACACAGAACATAGAATGTTACAGAGACCGACAGAGTGAGAATACAGAACATAGAACGGTGCAGAGACCGACAGAGTGCAAACACAGAACATAGAGCAGTACAGAGACGAACAGAGTGAGAACACATAACGTAGAATGGTACAGAGACCGACAGAGTGAGAAGGCAGAACATACCGACAGACTGAGGACACAGGTCATAGAACGGTACAGAGACCGACAGAGTGAACACACAGAACATAGAACGGTACAGAGACCCGACAGAGTGAGAAACACAGAACATAGAACGGTACAGAGACCGACAGAGTGAGAACACAGATCACAGAACAGTAGAGAGACTGACAGAAGTGAGAACACGGAACATAGAACGGTACAGACACCGACAGAGTTAGAACACATATCATAGAACAGTACTGACAACGACAGAGTGAGAACACAGAACATGGAACGGTACAGAGACCGAAAGAGTGGAGAACACATGTCATAGAACACTACAGACACCAACAGAGTGAGAACACAGGACAAAGAACAATAGAGAGACCGACAGAGTGAGAACACAGAACACTAGAACGGTACAGGACACCGACAGAGTTAGAACACATATCATAAGAACAGTACAGACACCCACAGAGTGAGAACACAGAACATAGAACGGTACAGAGACCGACAGAGTGAGAACACAGATCATAGAACGGTACAGATACCGACAGAGTGAGAACGCAGAACACAGAGCAGTACAGAGACCGAAAGAGTGAGAACACATATCATAGAACAGTAGAGACACCGACAGAGTGAGAACACAGAACATAGAACGGTACAGAAACCGACAGAGTGAGAAAACAGATCATAGAACGGTACAGAGACCGACAGAGTGAGAACACAGGACATAGAATAGTAAAGAGACCGACAGAATGAGAACACAGAACATTGAACAGTACAGAAACCGACAGAGTGAGAACACAAAACATAGAACAGTACAGAGACCGACAGAGTGAGAACACAGAACATAAACCGGTACAGAGACCGACAGTGTGAGAACACAGAACAGAACAGTACAGAGACGAACAGAGTGAGAACACAGAACATAGAACGGTACAGAGACCGACAGAGTGAGAACACAGGACATAGAATAGTAAAGAGGCCGAAAGAGTGAGAACACATATCATCGAACAGTACAGACACCGACAGAGTGAGAACACAGAACATAGAGCAGCACAGAGACCAAAAGAGTGAGAACACATGTCATCGAAACAGTACAGAGACCGACAGAGTGAGAACACAGATCATAGAACGGTACAGACACCGACAGAGTGAGAACGCAGAACACAGAGCAGTACAGAGCCCGAAAGTGTGAGAACACATATCATAGAACACTAGAGACACCGACAAGAGTGAGAATACAGAACATAGAACGGTACAGAAACCGACAGAGTGAGAAAACAGATCATAGAACGGTACAGAGACTGAGAGAGTGAGAACACAGGACATAGAATAGTAAAGACACCGACAAAATGAGAACACAGAACATAGAACAGTACAGAGACCAACAGAGTGAGAACACTGAACATAAACCGGTACAGAGACCGACAGTGTGAGAAGGCAGAACATAGAACAGTACGGACACACGACAGAGTGAGGACACAGGTCATAGAATGCTACAGCGACCGACAGAGTGAGAACACAGAACATAGAACGGTACAGAGACCAACAGAGTGAGAACACAGAACATAGAACAGTAGAGAGACCGACAGAGTGCGAATACGGAACATAGAACGGTACAGGACACCGACAGAGTGAGAACACAGGACATAGAATAGTAAAGAGACCGAAAGAGTGAGAACACATATCATCGAACAGTACAGACACCGACAGAGTGAGAACACAGAACATAGAGCAGTACAGAGACCGAAAGAGTGAGAACACATATCATCGAACAGTACTGACAACGACAGAGTGAGAACACAGAACATGGAACGGTACAGAGACCGAAAGAGTGAGAACACATGTCATAGAACACTACAGACACCAACAGAGTGAGAACACAGGACAAAGAACAATAGACGAGACCGACAGAGTGAGAACACAGAAAATAGAACAGTACAGACACCCACAGAGTGAGAACACAGAACATAGGAACGGTACAGAGACCGACAGGAGTGAGAACACAGATCATAGAACGGTACAGACACCGACAGAGTCGAGAACGCAGAACACAGAGCAGTACAGAGACCGAAAGAGTGAGAACACTTATAATAGAACAGTAGAGACACCGACAGAGTGAGAACACAGAACATAGAACGGTACAGAAACCGACAGAGTGAGAAAACAGATCAATAGAACGGTACAGAGACCGACAGAGTGAGAACCACAGGACATAGAATAGTAAAGAGACCCGACAGAATGAGAACACAGAACATAGAACAGTACAGAAACCGACAGAGTGAGAACAACAAAACATAGAACAGTACAGAGACCGACAGAGTGAGAACACAGAACATAGAGCAGTACAGAGACGAAACAGAGTGAGAACACATAACGTAGAATGGTACAGAGACCGACAGAGTGAGAAGGCAGAACATACCGACAGACTGAGGACACTGGTCATAGAACGGTACAGAGACCGACAGAGTGAACACACAGAACATAGAACGGTACAGAGACCGACAGAGTGAGAACACAGAACATAGAACGGTACAGAGACCGACAGAGTGAGAACACAGATCACAGAACAGTAGAGAGACTGACAGAGTGAGAACACGGAACATAGAACGGTACAGACACCGACAGAGTTAGAACACATATCATCGAACAGTACAGACACCGACCAGAGTGAGAACACAGAACATAGAACAGTACAGAGACCGACAGAGTGAGAACACAGGACATAGAATAGTAAAGAGACCAAAAGAGTCGAGAACACATATCATCGAACAGTACAGACACCGACAGAGTGAGAACACAGAAGAACGTAGAGCAGTACAGAGACCGAAAGAAGTGAGAACACATATCATCGAACAGTACTGACAACGACAGAGTGAGAACACAGAACATGGAACGGACTAACAGAGACCTGAAAGAGTCGAGAGAACACATGTCATAGAACACTTACAGACACCAAACAGAGAGTCGAGAACACAGGACCAAAGAAACAATAGAGAGACCGACAGGAGTGAGAACACTGAACATAGGAACAGTACAAGTCACCGACAGAGGTTAGAAACACCATATCAATAGAACAGTACAGACCAACCCTACCAGAGTGAGAAACACAGAACATAGAACGGTACAGAGACCGACAGAGTTGAGAGAACACGAGATCAATAGAACGGTGACAGACACCGACAGAGTGAGTACGCAGAACACAGAAGCAGTAACAAGAGACCGAAAGAGTGAGAACACATATCATAGAACAGTAGAGACACCGACAAGAGTGAGAACACAGAACATAGAGCGAGTACAGAGACGAACAGAGTGAGAAGCACTATAACGTTAGAATGGTACAGAGACCGACAGACGTGAGAAGGCAGAACATACCGACAGACTGAGGACACAGGTCATAGAACGGTAAACAGTGACCGACAGAGTGAACA
>NW_027276842.1:0-34497 GCF_030028105.1 Mobula birostris | reverse complement strand
GGGCGATGTGGCTTGAAGGGCCAAAAGGGTCCTGAAGCCCATTAAATAAATAAATAAATGACACACGGTAACCTTGTGTGGGGAAGAGTGTGAAGATACAATACCATGAAGTGGAAACGTGACAGTCCTGTTCATGAGTTAGCTGACAACCTGATTACTTTGCATCTGGATTACAGCAGGTCTGCCTCAGTGAACCCCACTTATTCAGTATTTTATACCATGATATCTACTTATATTGCCCTCAACTTAGTACAACTAGGAGCTAAAATAACCAATATTTAAGTGGTAATATTTCATAAGAAACATAGTTATCATTGAGCAGGAAGGATGACAACAAATGCTGTCATTTGGAGAATGCTGCTTTGGGGTTATACCTAGGCTCCAGAAACATCAATGTGTCAGCAAGACTAAGGAGCTGGTTACTGACTTCAGGAGGAGGAAACCAGAGGTCAATGAGCCAGTTCTCACTGGGGGATCAGACGTGGAGGGGGTCGGCAACTTTAAAGTCCTTGGTGTTATCACTTTAGAGGACCTGAGCTGGGCCCAGCACTTAAGTTCAATTACAAAGAAAGCATAGCTGTACCTCTACTTCCTTACAAGTCTGCAAAAGTTTGGTATGACTTCTAAAACTTTGGCAAACTTCTAAAGGAGTGTGGTGGAGAGTATATTAACTGGCTGCATCACTGCCTGGTATGGAAACACCAATGTCCTTGAATGGAAAATCCTACAAAAAGCAGCGGTTATGGTGCCGTTAAAGCACTCCCCACCATTGAATGCATCTACAGGGAGCACTGTCACAGGAAAACAGTATTCACCATATGGGACCCCAACCACTCTTCTTGCTGCTGCCATCAGAAAGAAGGTGCAGGAACCTTAGGATTCACACTACCAGATGTGGAAACAGTTATTACCCCTCAAACATCAGGCTCTTAAACCAGGGGGGATAACTTCACTCAACTTCACTTCCCCATGGCCTCACTTTCAACGACTCTTTATCTCATGTTCTTGATCTTTATAGCTTATTTATTTTTTCTTTCTTTTTGTATTTGCATAGATTTCTGTCTTTTGCACACTGCTTGTCCGTGCTGTTGGTGCGGTCTTTCATTGATTCTATTATGGTGATTGGATTTATTGAATATGCCCATAAGAAAATAGAACTCAGGGTTGCATATGGTGACGTATATGTACTTTGAATAAATTTACTTTGAACTTTGAACTTGACATGGTAATTCATGCCAAGTAACTGGAATTCTAAACAAAAATGATTTGTTAGGAAGCTATTGTCCAGCTTTGTTTAACAGTGTATAATGTTTCTCATTTGCTGCCCCTTTTTCTTTTAAACATTCTCTAATAAAATGTTTAACCATTCAATCAATGAAATAAATCAAAGGCAATCATAATGCTACACAGGATCAGAGTTGGAGCAGCCATTAAGAATAATAATACAGAATTAGGTGTGAAATTGGCAGTGAAAGATTAACATCCTTATTGGATCGAGGTTTGAAATATACATGTTTTTCTAAATTAGTTAAAAAGCAGACAAACAATAGAGGACATAAATAATAATAGAATAGCCTTCCAAAATCAGCTGCCTGTGACAAAATTAAACTCTACACAGTAAATACGATAATTGCTTTATATCTGCATTGAATCATTTGGAAACGTGTTGTTCCCACTTTGTTCACTGCGCCCCATGCCTGTCTCTTTTAAGCTATTGTGTCCGTGGCAACTCGTCCTCCTCCTTTGGGTCCATGTGAATAACCCTTCTCTTCAGGCTACTTTCCATCACCGGCAGATACCCTTTAGCTCAATTACTAATTTTAGCTGAGAATTCACAATTGCTGAAAATCTTTGAACATGCATTTTACTTCATACATAACTTCCCTGAACATTAATATATTGATAAAAAGTTTCTAAAATTATTAATTGAAAATTATATTATTTAAAGTAATATATTATTCTATAAAAGCCATAGCATTATTTGTATGATTTGTCCAAAGAAATATTGCCTGGTTTGGATTAATTTGTAAAGTAAACATTTTTAAATTTTTATCTACGTGTGCTGGAATTGTAGCATTAAACTGGGAATGTTTCTAAACACAATAAAGTTGCTCTCAGCAAAGAATTGTCTTTCATTTGTTTACCTGATTCTTAAAACTTATTATATGAGTAATTCTTACATATACTTTTTCCCAGTGCTGACAAAGCTACGTCAACTGATAGATTAATGTGTTCATTGGGCTAGTTAAAAATGGTCTATGGGTTAATGGAGTATAAAGTACTTATTTGGAATACCAACTTGGCAACCAGTAATTTAACTCTTAACGTGCTAGCAGTGAAATAAAGTGCCGAATTACCTAGGGCTGGAATATTTATTTGCTGACAAAGAAGCAAAAACTATGTACTAAAACTCATCAAAATTGCAAACTCTTTCAACACAGCCCAGCATTCCAATATTCCTACTTTAAAAATAAGATAAAAATTGCAAACATTTCATTCTGCTTTTTTGCTTTCCCGTCTCTTCAGCTTTAGCTTAACTCAATCAGCAGAACTCTTACCAAAGAATATTGTGAGTTCAACTTTAGTGGTCTGAGTACACAAATTTAGGCTGATGTAACTGTTCATTATTACAGAGGCTTATACTATTGGAGGATACATAAAATTGAAGCTCCATCTTATTTCACAGTGCAGATGTAAAATACCACAAGGTTATTTTGAAGAAACATAATGCACAATGCATTAGCATTTATCAATGCTTATGATGGTCCATGTTTATCATTCAGTCAACATCACCAAGACAATTAATATTATTGGTTATTATCACATTACATATTGTTAGATTTGCCAAAATTAAAGTGGATTCAATACCCTCTGTGAGAAGAAGTTTCAATTTGCCTCGGTTTTAAAGGATCAGTCTCTTATGCTGAATCTATGTTGCCTCATTTGAGACTCTCCCACTTGTGAAAACATTTGACATCTTCTCTATCATCCTCCCTCCCCCCACCAGTATCTTATCAGTTTCAAAAAGATCACCCCTTATTCTTTTAAGCTTTAATGAATAAGACCAAAATCAGAGACTGAAGCTCTGTCAGTCCCAGGTGTCGTATCTGGTGCAGTGGGTTGAGTGAAGTCTGCATTTAGTAAGTGGCACGAGTGGAGAGGAGAGGGTTGTGGCAAGGTCCAGAATTGGGAACATGGTCTGGAGGTCAGTGTAAAAGGTAGAAGCCTGAAAGGAGGCAGGGTGATGGTCAACAATCCATTAAGGGTCTAGGGCAGGAGTTCCCAACCTGGTGTCCATGGACCACTCGGATAATGGCAGGGGTCCATGGCATAAAACAGGTTGGGAATCCCTGGGCTAGGGCATAGCAGATAAGACAACAGACAATAGGTGCAGGATTAGGCCATTTGGCCCTTCGAGCCAGCACTGCCATTCACTGTGATCATGGCTGATCATCCACAATCAGTACCCTGTTCCTGCCTTCTCCCCATATCCTTTGATTCCACTATCTTTAAGAGCTCTATCTAACTCTTTCTTGAAGGCATCCAGAGAATTGGCCTCCACTGCCCTCTGAGGCAGAACATTCCATAGATCCACAACTCTCTGTGTGAAAAAGTTTTTCCTCAACTCCATTCTAAATGGCCTACCCCTTATTCTTAAACTGTGGCCTCTGGTTCTGGACTTCCCCAACATCGGGAACATGTTTCCTGCCTCTAGCGTGTCCAATCCCTTAATAACCTTATATGTTTCAATCAGATCCCCTGTCATCCTTCTAAATTCCAATGTATACAAGCCCAGTCGCTCCAATCTTTCAACATATGACAGTCCTGCCATCCTGGGAATTAACCTCGTGAACCTATGCTGCACTCCCTCAATAGCAAGATTGTCCTTCCTCAAATTTGGAGACCAAAACTGCACACAATAATTACAGATGTAATTAGTTTGTGAGTTGGGGTCAGATTGACAGAAGTCTAATTAAGGTTCATGGAGAAGGGGTGGTTTGTTGACCATCCCTGTTGTCAGTAACCATAGCATGTTTAGTTCTACTGGTTAAATGCATTTAGCACAGCAGGATACGAGGTGGAATGTTCTTCAGCTGAGTACACCACAGGACTTATGTACCTGATAATGCAAAATGGCATCATACAGTCAATGCGAATTCACACTCTAAGGCGTAACTGGCAGCAATCTTCATCAAGCCATACACTTGTTCCACTTGCTGGTTTCTGGCAAGAACACTGGAGACATACAGTGGTATGCAAAAGTTTGGGCACCCCTGGTCAAAATTTCTGTTACTGTGAATAGCTAAGTGAGTAAAAGACGACCTGATTTCCAAAAGGCATAAAGTTAAAAATGACACATTTCTTTAATATTTTAAGCAAGATTACTTCATTTCCAGTTTTTACAGTTTCAAAATAACAAAAAAAGAAAAGGGCCCGAAGCAAAACCTGGGCACCCTGCATGGTCAGTACTTAGTAACACCCCCTTTGGCAAGTATCACAGCTTGTAAACGCTTTTTGTAGCCAGCTAAGAGTCTTTCAATTCTTGTTTGGGGGATTTTCACTCATTCTTCCTTGCAAAAGGCTTCTAGTTCTGTGAGATTCTTGGGCTATTTGCATGCACCGGTCTTTTGAGGTCTATCCACAGATTCTTGATGATGTTTAGGTCAGGGAACTGTGAGGGCCATGGCAAAACCTTCAGCTTGCACTTCTTGACGTAGCCCATTGTGGATTTTGAGGTATGTTTAGGTTCATTATCCTGTTGTAAAAGCCATCCTCTTTTCACCTTCGGTTTTTTTACAGGTGGTGTGATGTTTGCTTCCAGAATTTCCTGGTATTTAATTGAATTAATTCTTCCCTCTACCAATGAAATGTTCCCCATGCCACTGGCTGCAACACAAGCCCAAAGCATGATCGATCCACCCCTGTGCTTAACAGTTGGAGAGGTGTTCTTTTCATGAAATTCTACACCCTTTTTTCTTCAAACATACCTTTGCTCATTGCGGCCAAAAAGTTCTATTTTAACTTCAGTCCACAGGACTTGTTTCCAAAATGCATCAGGCTTGTTTAGCTGTTCCTCTGCAAACTTCTGACACTGAATTTTGTGGTGAGGATGCAGGAAAGGTTTTCTTCTGATGACTCTTCCATGAAGGTCATATTTGTGCAGGTGTTGCTGCACGGTAGAACAGTGCACCACCACTCCAGAGTCTGCTAAATCTTCCTGAAGGTCTTTTGCAGTCAAATGGGGGGGGGGGGGGGGGGGGGTTTGATTTGCCTTTCTAGCAATCCTACGAGCAGTTCTCTCGGAAAGTTTTCCTGGTCTTCCAGACCTCAGCTTGACCTCCACTGTTCCTGTTAACTGCCATTTCTTAATTACATTACGAACTGAGGAAACGGTTACCTGAAAATGCTTTGTTATCCTCTTATAGCCTTTTCTTGCTTTGTAGGCATCATTTATTTTAATTTTCAGAGTGCTAGGCAGCTACTTAGAGGAGCCCATGGCTGCTGATTGTTGGGGCAGGGTTTGACGAGTCAGGGTATTTATAAAGATTTGAAATTAGCATCACCTGGCCTTTCCTAATGATGATTCTGAACAAGCCATAGCCCTAACAAGCTAGTTAAGGTCTGAGAGCTTGGTAAAAGTTATCTGACAGCTCAAATCTCTTGGGGTGCCCAAACTTTGCATGGTGCTCCCTTCCTTTTCTCACTCTAAAACAAAATAAAAATAATACACTAATCTTGCTTAAAATGTTGAAAAGACCTTCCTTATGCAAAACTGAATGGTAGGCTGTAAACACTTCCAGTTCCAGTGTCAAGTTTATGGTCACAACAAGTCACCTTGACAGTCATGGTAATTAAGTTGTTGTTATGCTTTGCAGTTGGAGTTATGGATACAGTAGGTAGAAGCTTACTAAGAACATCCTTAGTTAAGTTCTTACACCTATTCCTCATGCCCTGTTTCTTCTGAGATTCACTTTGAATTATTCTCTTGGAATATGTGGCACTCTGCTGAAAGCCTTCATTTCTCCCTGCACTGACTCCTCCGTTTTTGAAAGTTTCATCCTGTTCTACTTTTGCCCTGCAACTGCACAATCATGTTATATTCGAAGGAGATGCTCAATTGACTGAGTTCTTCAGCACTTCAATTACTGTAACACCTAGTACTGGAAAGTGACATTTGGCCAAGTAGGTCTTTTTTTTAAACTGGAATAGGCATGATGGGTTGAATGACCTTGTCATAATTTTTTCTGATTCTATCACAATCTGAATACAGAGGCCATGATCTCACCCACATGAGTGCGTGTGCATACATTACTCTGGACCTGAAAGGGCACTTGTAGTGCTGATAAAGTTTTCTCTATGGAGCTATATTTTACACCCGTGATGACTTATTGTTATGAAGACAAATATTATTGCAAAGAAGAGTACTATTAAACAGTTACTCAAAAATCTAACAGCAGGATCACATACAGGCAGAGGGGAACTAGGTTAATTTGGCATCATGTTCAGTACAGGCATTGTGGGTGGAGGGACTGTTCCTGTATTGTACTGTTGTATAGTTACTTAAATGTTTACCTACAAGTCGGTGCCAACTGTTGAATAGAAATTACAGTGCCTTGAAAAGTACACAGTCCCCACAATTTTCTAGATTTAAAATATATTGAAGTAGGATTTTTTAACCTAATCTACAAAACATTGTGCATCATGTCAAATCAAAAAAAGATGTACTAAAAATTATAAACCAAAATTGTGAGACTGAGGAAGTATTCATTCCATTTATAATTACTATGCTAACTTTCCTCACATGCAATACTGTATATATTACCTGACCAACTTACTCAGTTTGTTGATGGAGAAAATTTGTGGCTGTACCAACTCACCCAATTTGGTGACGTAGAAAACAGTCACTGGAGAAGAATGGCACTTGTAAGTGAGCTGCAGGTCAGTGGGTGCAACTGGAGATGAAGTTCATGGCTCCACAATCTCTAAGGTCTTGAACAAAATGGGTATTTATGGAAGAGTGGCAAGGAAGAAGCCCTTTAAAAAAAATCTTGCCTGTAACTTGGTAAGTGATTTGCTTAGAAAATACTGTAAAGATGTGGAAGAAGGTCTTGTGGTTGGATGAGACTAAGGTGGAACTTTTTAGCCTCAACACTAAGAGGTATGCGTGGCATAAATCTAATACTGAGCATCAGCCAATTAACACCACCCCTACTGTAAAGTATGGTGGAGGTAGGATAACACCATGGAGTTCATTTTCAGCAGCAGGGACTGGAAATCTGGTCAGGATTGATGGGGAGCTGAATGCTGCTAAGTACAGAGAGATCCAGGATAAAAATCTTCTAGCCTCTTCCAGAAAGCTTAGACTGGGGTGGAAATTTGCCTTTCAGCAAGTCAACAACCCAAAGCACACCACCAGATTAACCATGGAATGACTTCAAATGAACAAAATCGATGTCCTTGAATGGCCCTGTCAGAGTACTGATTGACCACTTGTGGCAAAACCTCAAGATTGCTGTCCACCACTGCTCTCCAACTAACCTGGCACAGCTTGAGTAATTTTGCAACTTTGCAATGGTCAAATCTTGCTCCATCATGTTGTGAAAAGCCAATAGAGACTTATCTAAAAAGACTACCAGCTGTAACAGCTGCGAGAGGTAGTTCAACCAAATACTGAGCAAAGAGGAGTGAATACTGGAGAGGAGTGAACTGCTGACATTTCAGTTTTCCATTTTTTAGTGTTTCATGCTCTACAATTTCCCCCCATTTTTTGGAGGGGCTCTAGTGTGAAAAGGAGCATGTAATCCACAAATAAAAATTCTCAGTTTAATTGATCAAAATCTCTAGTTGTAATATTCATTTATATGAACAAAAGGCTGGGGGTTGTATACTTTTACAAAACACTGCATGTTACACAGACATGATTGAAATTTAAAAAATATGGATACTGGAAATTTGAAATAAAACAGAAGGTCAGATACTCAGCAGGTCAAGCTGCATCTATGGAGAGAGAATCAGAGATAATATTTCAGGTTAATGACTCGATCTGAATTGGAGAAATGAGAAAAGTCGTTTGAATTTGCAAGCGAGAGTGAGGGATGAAGAAAACGAAGGAAATGTCGGTGGCAGGGAGGAACCGAGATTCTCCAGGTGGCACAATGTTTTTTGAATAAAAAGTTAGAAAATTTTAAAAAAGCAGAACAGTATACTGGAGCATTAAGAGGCAGAACACAGCAATTGCTGGAAATAGCAGAATAGTCCTTGATTCAATCCTACTCAGGACCCCTTTCTAACTCTCTCTCAAATACTGTATGGTTCTGCTTCCTTCTGCATTCATATAACTCTCACTTTCACAGGTTCCATATCTGACTCTTCCCATCCCTTCCTTGATTTCTCTCATTTCACCACATGGGCTAACGGCCAATATCCATTAAAATTTCAAGGATTCCCACAACTATCTCAACTATAACCCATCACAATCTGCTTCCTGTGATTCCTTTTCATTCTCCTAGTTTCTCAACCTCCATTCTATCTGTTCTGATGATGAGATTTTCCATGGCACTGCTTCAGAAATGACTTCCTTTATCATACCACACTTGACAGAGTGCTCCCTTTATCTTACCATACATGACAGAACTCTCAACTACAGCCCCTCAATTTTGCAAATCTTCACCTCTCCATCCCATCAACCTCCACATTCAGAGGATCATCCTCTGTAATTTCTGTCAGCTGCAAAGTGGTGCCACAACCAGCCACATCATACACTCCCCTTTCAGTATTTTGAAGAAAGTATCCCCTTTGTGATTTCCTGGTTTTCTATCTCCATCAGTCACTGTCTTTTTCACTGGGTTTCCTCATGGAAATGTGGTAGCTGCAACATTAGCCCTTTCACAACGGCCCTTCTGCTGACACAAGGGCTTCTTCCAAGCTAGAGAACTGCATTTGGTCGGACCGCACTCGGAGAACTGTGAGCAGTTTTAGGCTTTCTACCTGAGAAAAGGTGTGCTGGCAATGGAGCGGGTCCAGAGGAGGTTCACGAAAAAGACCCCAGGAGTGGAGATGTTAATGTATGAGGAGCGTTTGATGGCACTAGGCCTATACTCGCTGGACTTTAAAAGAATGAGGGGTTTTCTCACTGAAACGTCGCATATGGGTGCCATGGTAGGGTAGCGGTTAGCTTGATTCGGAGTTCAATTCTGATGCCATCTGTGCCCTCCCCGTGGAATGCGTGGGTTTTCCTTAGGTGCTCCAGTCTTCTCCCACTGACCAAAGATGTACGAGATAGGTTACCTGCATCTGACAAATTGTCCTGTGATTAGGTTAGTGTTAATCTGGTTTGTTGGGGGTTGCTGGCACAGGTGGCTCAAGGGCTAGAAGGGTTTAGTGCACACTGTATCAGTAAATAAATAAATACAAATAAACATCGAAAGGTTTAGGTACCGTGGTCAAGGAGAGGGTATTTCCTCTAGTGCGGGAGTCCAGGACCAGAGGACACAACCTCAGAATACAAGGATGTTGCTTTAGAACAGAGATGAGGAGGGATTTCTATAGCTGGATGGTGGTGAATCTGTGGAATTCATTGCCTCTGATGGCTGGGGAGGTCGTAATCAGGTATATTTAAGGCGGTGGTTGATAGGTTCTTGATTAGTAAAGGCTTCAAAGGTTACATGGAGAAGGCAGGGAATGGAGTTGACAGAGAAAATAAATCAGCCATAATAGAGTGGCAGAGAAGTATCCGTGGGCCAAGTGGCCTAATTCTGCACCTATGTTTTGTGGTTTTTGAGAAGGAGAAGTTAAAGTCAGATGTATCAGTATTACAGTGGAGTAAAGGGAATTACAGAGGCATGAGAGAGGAGTTGACCAGAATTGATTTGTAAAAGAACACTGGCAGGGATAATGGCAGAACAGCAATGGCAATGGCTGGAATTTCCGGAAGTTATTCAGAAGGCACCGGGTATATACATCCCAAAGACAGAGAAGTATTCTAAAGGGAAGATGGCACAACCGTGGCCAACAAGGGAAGTCAAAGCCAACATAAAAGTCAAAATGAGGGCATATAATAAAGCAAAAACTAGTGGGAAGTCAGAGGATTGGGAAGCTTTTAAATACTAACAGAAAACACCTAAGAAAAAGTCACTAAGAAGGTAAAGATGGAATACAAAAGTAAGCTAGCCAATAATATTAAAGAGGCTACCAAAAGTTTCATCAGATACATGAAGTGTAAAAGAGAGGCAAGAGTGGATTCGGACTGCTGGAAAATGATGCTGGAAAGGTAGTAATGGGGGACAACAAAACAGTGGATGAACTGAATAAGTATTTTGCATCAGTCTTCACTGTGGGAGACACTAGCAGTATGGTGGAATTGCTAGGTGTCAGGGGGCATGAAGTGTGTGAAGTTACCATAACTACAGAGAAGGTTCTTGGGAAACTGAAAGTTCTGGAGGTAGTAAGTCACCTGAACCAGATGGTCGACACTCTAGAGTTCTGAGAGAGGTGCCTGAAGAGATTATAATACTCTTTAATAATAATACTCTTTCAAGAATCACTAGATTCTGGAATGGTTCCAGAAGACTAGAATATTTCAAATATCACTGCACTCTTCAAGAAGTTTTGTGTTACTTAAACAACTTGATCTCTATTTCTATCACAGTTACTTTAGTTCCTTTCTTCAACCCTGTCCCTTTCTGCAATGTAAATCACACTTATTTTCCAATTCTCAAAAATGAACTAGTTTTCACCACAAGTGCCATCTGATTTCTGAATGGACTTTGAACCATGAACACTACCTCATTATTTATTATTTTTATTTTTGCACTAATTCACTTCAGCTATTTAATATATACTGCAGAAATACAGTAATTCACAGATTTTTTTCTACTTTTATGTATTGCATTGTACTGCTGCCGCAAAGACAATAAATTTCATGATGTATGCCGGTGATATTAAACCTGATTCTGATCCTCCAAGGGGACCACAACCTTGTCGGAGGGTTTGGAAGCTTGTATGCCTCAATGACCCAGAGAGCTATGTTAGCTAGAGTCAGGGCTTTACAATTTGGCTCTTGGTGGGGTTTCCCACACCAAACAGGTCAAAGGGTAGAGGACAGACTAAGGGTGGTCCACGAGTCCTCCAGGTTCTGGGTTTCAGTTCAGGGCTAACAACCCTGACTGGTAAGACAACATTTTTACAGAAACAGCAATGAAGAATCCTTCTACATCTGAGTGCATTAGTATTCCTGAGTCTCCACTCGGAACTTGAATAACTAACAATAGAAAAAACCGAACTCCTAACACGATGAAGAAAACTGTGAATACTGCCAGAGATGGAGAACCTTCACTGTTGCCCTAAACACCAGTGGCCTAACGGGCAGTAGGTGATTGTGATTCTGGCCAACCTATTAAGCATCTCAAGTAACTCAAGAATTTTCAGTTTTTATTTTGAATTTTCAGATCTGTAGTTCTCACTTTTTGATTAACAGAACCTACTGAATGTTCAATAATCACTGGGAGCACATTTGTTCCAACACATCTGAAATTCCTTATTTCTCCTCTGTATCTCTTTACTCTTGTTGCTATGATGCAGACAGCACACACACACACACACACACACACACACATACACACAGCAGAGATATTTCTAGTTGTGGTTAGACTAGACTGTCCATTAGAATCTGGAAGGCTTTAAATACAAGTGGATTTGAGTTATTTCCTCAGTCTCCCTCTCTTTATTATCAGTGCCTAAACAAAAGAGTGAAAGCAAGTGACTCCGCCAACAAAAGTGCTTTGAACTGCAGGGAAAGTAGCCCTCAAAGAGGGTGAAAATATCCAAGTGGCTCTATTCTTTGCACTTACACTAATTAGACATTTTCTCTGTCAACTATTCATTGCTACAGCGAGGACAAACTTACTGAATTACTTTGTAAAGTGTTTGCAAAAGTTTACATTTGTTTGTGTCTACGCAAAGTAAAGTAAGTAGTTGAACAGCATTTGAACGTTAGCATTGTTTGCAGCCTTGTGAGATGATGAAGAGAGGCAGAAATTAATGAACCCTTCCTCAGCAAGCATTGCCATTTCAAACGCAGCAGCTCTCCAAATTATGAAAGAGAAAGTGAATCCTTTAAACACAAACACGAGAAAATCTGTAGATGGTGGAAATCCAAGGCAACATACACAGAATACTTGGGGAGCTCAGCAGGCCAGGCAGCAACTATGGAAAGGTATAAACAGTCGATATTTTGGGCTGAGACCCTTCACCAGTCTTGATGCCTTTAAAAACAGCTTGAAAATTTTCAAAGTCCTTAATGGTTACCAAATGGAAGGGAAGAATGGAAATGGGTCACTGCAACGGAGGGAAATAGTAAAGCAGTATAATTTAATTTCTTGTTCTAATGTCTTGGAGTTTTAGAAAGGGTATATTTTCTTTTACTTCCTTCTCCCATCTTGATTTCTTTGATGGGAACATAAATGACCCATTTACTATATAAGATTCAGATTAGTTCTGCTCCTTTGAAAAAACAAACCAAATCTGTTCTCTGGAATGTAGCACTTTGGAATTTCTTATCCAAGAGACTGTTTCTGACTTGAGGCAAACAGCAAACCAGAAATCTGAACAAATCTGTATTTGTTAATATTTTTCTGGGATAGTAGGGATGGTTTTTCTGACCTTCATTCCTAGGGAACAATGACCAGATCTCCACCCATCTACCACATGTTGTCACAGATCATATGTCAAACAGCAAGACCAACCATGTCCACAGCAACCATTAAGAGCCTACTTAAACTGATTCTACACTAATACCCTACACCTCCAGTAATTTCCCCAGATTCACTTACCCACACACTAGTAGTGGCCATTTAACCTAACAACCATCAAAACTTTGGAATTTTGGTAGAAGCCAGAGACCCAGAGGAAACTTACAAGCTCACAGACTGGCACTTGTGAAATAGTGGTCTGGGATGGAGTTTGAACTAAGAAAGATCAAGTCTAGTATCCTCAAGCATTAAATGGTCGTTTCAGGAGCCCAATTCTGTTAATTTATTTAGTTTTGGGTGTTACTGAAAGAACATTGGATATTTCATTGTCAAAGCTAGATCTGGGGTTTGCTACAGGGGCAGAAGGTCTGGTAGTCATGTGTGGAGGACCACAGTAGAACAGAAAAAATAAATGACTAGTGTAAGGGGGATTGTGGGATCCAAAATGGGCCTTCAATGTTTGAGACCTGTATGGAGAGCCTTCAACTATCGAAATATTTGGGAGTGGAAATAAAGGATCAGGGAACTGGGAGCAGAATCGGAGGGCAGAATAGTTTTATGTTGTAGCAGGAGAAAGGCCAAAGGATGAATAATGATAAGTATGGTAGTAATCTTACAGGGATCTCACCCAGTGCTGGGATATTGTTTTCCCAGAGCAGCCTACATTGGCAACTCCCCACACAATTCCGTTAATGTCCCATGTAATGACTGAAAGGTGCAGTTCATTGGGAATGGTGCCCTTCAGTGCACAGTTAACACAAAAATCGTATCAAGTGTGATTTAGTTTGGAATGTGCCCTGTTGAATCAAAGTGACCTGAAAATAATCATTAATGCACTTCACTCCAGGACAGTCTGATTTTCAGTTGCATGAAGCTGAAAACACGATGTTACCCTCATACTTGTTTTGGCTAGGATTTCCTTAAATTGAGAGATCTCACTCAGTTCTTGGATGTGGTCCCAGCGAGTCAGGATATTGAATGAAATGATGCCTACTGTCATTGTCAAGGACGCCAGAGGCCTCAGAGACAGGGAAGTGGTTTTGTGTGTGCCCTGAATGCTTATTTAGTTAGATGTATCAAAAAAAATCTTTAACCATCTCTGTCAGTCAAGCCACCTGTCTCCACAGGGCTAGTTGGTATATCTAGCTCACTGAATAACATTCACACCTGAGTCATCTGTTGTATCCGTGCCCCATGATGGGGGTTCAATCTCTCAAGCTAATTGCATTATTTCAAGGAAAACAGTGACATTCCTGGGAGAGACTGACAGGGTGCATGAGGGGGAAAGAGAAGGGGGAAAGAGAAGGGGGAGAGAGAGGGGGAAGGGAGAGGGGTGAGAGAGAGGGGGACCGAGGGGAAGGAGGGGTGAGAAAGAGGGGGAGAGAAGGGGAGAGAGGGGAGAGAGGGGGAGAGAAGGGTGAGGGGGGAGAGAGAGAGAGAGGGGAGAGGGGACGAGAGAGGAGATGGGACGAGGGGGAGAGGTGAAGAGTGAGGGGAGGGGGAGAAAGAGGGACAGAACAAGATGGGGAGTGAGGAGGGAGAGAGATGGGGAAGAGGGGGTAGAGAAGGAGGGAGGAGGGAGGGAAGATGGGAGGGGGTAAAAGTTGGTAAAGGCGGAGGGAGTGGGTGGAGAGGAGGGAGAGGGAGAGAGAAAATGGAAACACAGTATTTTATTCCATCCGCATCTCAGTCAATTCCTCTCCAACCCCACCCCCAGATTCTACTACTAACCTGCATGTCAGCATCAATTTATTAATTTAGGTACATCTTAATGCCATAGGATGAAATTGGAGTATTCAGAGGAAACATACAGGGGCAAAGGGAGAATTTAAAAATTCCACACAGAGGTTAATATTGAACCTCTACCAGCAGTGCTGCAAATTCAATTTCAATTTAAAAAAGTCAATCTTTGAAAATAATGAGCAGTATGTGTACCACAGAGACTATGAATTTTGTTCTGGATACTGTATACTAGAATGCGGAGTTGTCCTGATTTGAGGTTTGAGTGTCACTGGGATGGCACAGTAGGGTAGTGGTTAGCACAAACTTTGACAGTATCAGTGACAGCGGTTCAATTCCTGCCGCTGTCTGTAAGCAGTTAGTATGTTCTCCCTGTGACTGTGTGGGTTTCCTCCAGGTGCTCCGGTTTCCCAACAGAGTCCAAAGACGTACTAGATCACAGATTAATTGGTCATTGTCAGTTGTTCCATGGTTAGGTTAGGGTTGCTGAGCGACAGGGCTTCATTGTCACTTCCAAGTCTATCACGAGGAAACATCCTCCGGTAGCCTCTCGTGAGGTAAAAGACAATTTCAGTAGTTCTTCCTAAGTGATCTCTCGCCTGACATCCCACATCATCAGTCTATCCCCAACATCAATGTCCAGACTAATACGGCCACACTGATACCACAACACTCTTATCCAGACTGACCACCCACCTCCACCCCCACCGACCACTGATCTTCAGACCGATTCCCCACTGATTGCCTGGCTCTGGACTGACTCCCACTTCTGACATCCAGACTGACCCCAGCCCTCTTCTACAGATTGCACCACTACCCCCACCACTGACGCCCAGACCGATTCCACTACTGACCCCAGACCGATTCCACTACTGACCCCAGACCGATTCCACCACTGACCTCCAGACTGATTCTACCACTGACCCCCAGAACGATTCCAACACTGACCCCTAGACCAACTCCACCACTGACCTCTAGACTGATTCCACCACTGACTCCCAGACCAACTCCACCACTGACCCCCAGACCGATTCCACCACTGACTCCCAGACCAACTCCACCACTGACCCCCAGACCGATTCCACTACTGACCCCAGACCGATTCCACCACTGACCTCCAGACTGATTCCACCACTGACCCCCAGAACGATTCCACCACTGACCTCCAGACCGATTCCACTACTGACCCCAGACCGATTCCACTACTGACCCCAGACCGATTCCACCACTGAACCCCAGACCGATTCCACTACTGACCCCAGACCGATTCCACCACTGACCTCCAGACCGATTCCACCACTGACTTCCAGACTGATTCCACCACTGACCCCCAGAACGATTCCACCACTGACTCCACCACTCACCTCCAGACTGACTCCACCACTGAACCCCAGACCAACTCCACCACTGACCTCTAGACTGACTCCACCACTGACCCCCAGACCGATTCCACCACTGACTTCCAGACCAATTCCAACACTGACCCCCAGACTGATTCCACCACTGACCCCCAGACAGATTCCACCACTGACCCCCAGACCAATTCCACTACTGACCCCAGACCGATTCCAACACTGACCCCCAGACTGATTCCACCACTGACCCCTAGACCAACTCCACCACTGACCTCCAGACTGACTCCACCACTGACCCCAGACCGATTCCACCACTGACCCCTAGACCAACTCCACCACTGACCTCTAGACTGACTCCACCACTGACCCCCAGACCGACTCCAACACTGACCTCCAGACCGATTCCACCACTGACCTCAGACACATTCCACCACTGACCCTCAGACCAACTCCACCACTGACCTCTAGACTGACTCCACCACTGACCCCCAGAACGATTCCACCACTGACCTCCAGACCGATTCCACCACTGACCTCCAGACCAATTCCACCACTGACCTCCAGAACGATTCCACCACTGACCCCCAGACCGATTCCACCACTGACCTCCAGACCGATTCCACCACTGACCCCCAGACCAACTCCACCACTGACCTCCAGACCGATTCCACCACTGACCCCCAGACCGATTCCAACACTGACCCCCAGACCGATTCCACCACTGACCCCCAGACCGATTCCAACACTGACCTCAGACCGATTCCACCACTGACCCCCAGACCAATTCCACCACTGACTCCACCACTGACCCCCAGAACGATTCCACCACTGACCCCTAGACCAACTCCACCACTGACCTCCAGACTGACTCCACCACTGACCCCCAGAACGATTCCACCACTGACCCCTAGACCAACTCCACCACTGACCTCTAGACTGACTCCACCACTGACCCCCAGACCAACTCCACCACTGACCCCCAGACCGATTCCACCACTGACCTCAGACCGATTCCACCACTGACCTCCAGACACATTCCACCACTGACCCGCAGACCAATTCCACCACTGACCCCCAGACCGATTCCACCACTGACCCTCAGCTGATTCCACCACTGACCCCCAGACCAATTCCATCACTGACCCGCAGACCGATTCCACCACTGACCCTCAGCTGATTCCACCACTGACCCCCAGACCGATTCCACCACTGACCCGCAGACCGATTCCAACACTGACCCCCAGACCGATTCCACCACTGACCCGCAGACCGATTCCACCACTGACCCCCAGACCGATTCCACCACTGACCCGCAGACCAATTCCAACACTGACCCCCAGCTCATTCCACCACTGACCCTCAGACCAATTCCACTAACACACAGACTGACTCCACCACTGACTCCCAGACCGATTCCACCACTGACCTCCAGACCAATTCCAACACTGACCCCCAGACCGATTCCACCACTGACCTCCAGACCAATTCCAACACTGACCCCCAGACCGATTCCACCACTGACCTCCAGACCAATTCCACCACTGACCCCCAGACCAATTCCACCACTGACCCCCAGACCGACTCCAACACTGACCCCAGACCGACTCCACCACTGAACCCCAGACCAATTCCACCATTGACCCCCAAACCGATTCCAACACTGACCCCCAGACCGATTCCACCATTGACCCCCAGACTGATTCCAACACTGACCCACAGACCGACGCCAACACTGACCCCCAGTCCAATTCCACCATTGACCCCCAGACCGATTCCAACACTGACCCCCAGACTGACCCCACCACTGACCCGCAGATCGATTCCAACTGATCCCCAGCTCATTCCACCACTGACCCCCAGACCAATTCCACCATTGACCCCCAAACTGATTCCAACACTGACCCCCAGACCAATTCCACCATTGACCCCCAGACCGATTCCAACACTTACCCCCAGACTGACCCCACCACTGACCCGCAGACCGATTCCAACACTGACCCCCAGCTCATTCCACCACTGACCCCCTGACCGATTCCAAAACTGCCTTCCAGACCGATTCCACCACTGTCCCGCACACCAATTCCACTAACACCCAGACTGACTCCACCATTGACCCTCAGACCAATTCCACCACTGACCCCCAGACCGATTCCACCACTGACCCCCAGACCGATTCCAACACTGACCTCCAGACCGACTCCATCACTGACCTCCAGACCGATTCCACAACTGACCCCCAGACAGATTCCACCACTGACCTCCAGACCGATTCCAACACTGACCTCCAGACCGATTCCACAACTGACCCCCAGATTCCACCACTGACCTCCAGACTGATTCCACCACTGACCCCCAGACAGATTCCACCACTGACCCCCAGACCGATTCCAACACTGACAACCAGACTGACTCCACCACTGACCCCCAGACTGACTCCACCACTGACCCTCAACTGATTCCACCACTGACCTCCAGACCGATTCCACCACTGACCCCCAGACTGATTCCACCACTGACCTCCAGACCGATTCCACCACTGACCCCCAGACCGACTCCAACACTGACCCCAGACCGACTCCACCACTGAACCCCAGACCAATTCCACCATTGACCCCCAAACCAATTCCAACACTGCCTTCCAGACCGATTCCACCAATGTCCCACACACCAATTCCACTAACACCCAGACTGACTCCACCACTGACCCCCAGACCGATTCCAACACTGACCCCCAGACTGACCCCACCACTGACCCCCTGACCAATTCCAACACTGACCCCCAGACCAATTCCACCACTGACCTCCAGACCGATTCCACCACTGACCCCCGGACCGATCCAACACTGAACCCCAGGCCGACCCCACCACTGACCCGCAGACCGATTCCAACACTGACCCCCAGCTCATTCCACCACTGACCCCCTGACCGATTCCAATACTGACCTCCAGATCGATTCCACCACTGACCCCCAGACCAATTCCACTAACACCCAGACGGACTCCACCACTGACCTTCAGCTGATTCCACCACTGACCCCCAGACCGATTCCACCACTGACCCCCAACCGATTCCAACACTGACCCCAGACCAATTCCACCATTGACCTCTAAACCGATTCCAACACTGACCCCCAGACCGATTCCAACATTGACCCCCAGACCGATTCCAACATTGACCCCCAGACTGATTCAAACACTGACCCACAGACCGACTCCACCACTGACCCCCAGACTGACTGCACCACTGACCCTCAACTGATTCCACCACTGACCTCCAGACCGATTCCACCACTGACCCCCAGACCAATTCCACTAACACCCAGACTGACTCCACCACTGACCCTCAGCTGATTCCACCACTGACCCCCAGACCGATTCCACCATTGACCCCCAGACCGATTCCAACACTGACCCACAGACCGACTCCAACACTGACCCCCAGACAGATTCCACCACAGACCTCCAGACCGATTCCACCACTGACCCCCAGATTCCACCACTGACCCCCAGACCGATTCCAACACTGACCACCAGACTGACTCCACCACTGACCCCCAGACTGACTCCACCACTGACCCTCAACTGATTCCACCACTGACCTCCAGACCGATTCCACCACTGACCCCCAGACCGATTCCAACACTGACCTCCAGACCGATTACTCCACTGACCCCCAGACCGACTCCAACACTGATCCCCAGCTGATTCCAACACTGACCTCCAGACCGATTCCACCATTGACCCGCAGACCAATTCCACTAACACCCAGACTGACTCCACCACTGACCCCCAGACCGATTCCACCACTGACCTCCAGACCGATTCCACCACTGACCCCCAGACCAATTCCAACACTGACCCCCAGACCGACCCCATCACTGACCCCCAGACCGATTCCACCACTGACCTCCAGACCGACTCCACCACTGACCTCCAGACCGATTCCACAACTGACCCCCAGATTCCACCACTGACCTCCAGACCGATTCCACCACTGACCCCCAGACAGATTCCACCACTGACCCCCAGACCGATTCCAACACTGACCACCAGACTGACTCCACCACTGACCCCCAGACTGACTCCACCACTGACCCTCAACTGATTCCACCACTGACCTCCAGACCGATTCCACCACTGACCCCCAGACTGATTCCAACACTGACCTCCAGACCGATTACTCCACTGACCCCCAGACCGACTCCAACACTGACCACAGACCGACTCCACCACTGAACCCCAGACCAATTCCACCATTGACCCCCAAACCGATTCCAACACTGACCCCCAGACCGATTTCACCATTGACCCCCAGACTGATTCCAACACTGACCCCCAGACCGATTCCACCATTGACCCCCAGACTGATTCCAACACTGACCCCCAGACCGACTCCAACACTGACCCCAGACCGACTCCACCACTGAACCCCAGACCAATTCCACCATTGACCCCCAGACCGATTCCACCACTGACCCCCAGACCGATTCCACCATTGACCCCAGACTGATTCCAACACTGACCCCCAGACCGATTCCACCACTGACCTCCAGACCGATTCCACCACTGACCCCCAGACCAATTCCAACACTGACCCCCAGACCGACCCCATCACTGACCCCCAGACCGATTCCACCACTGACCTCCAGACCGACTCCACCACTGACCTCCAGACCGATTCCACAACTGACCCCCAGATTCCACCACTTACCTCCAGACCGATTCCACCACTGACCCCCAGACAGATTCCACCACTGACCCCCAGACCGATTCCAACACTGACCACCAGACTGACTCCACCACTGACCCCCAGACTGACTCCACCACTGACCCTCAACTGATTCCACCACTGACCTCCAGACCGATTCCACCACTGACCCCCAGACTGATTCCAACACTGACCTCCAGACCGATTACTCCACTGACCCCCAGACCGACTCCAACACTGACCCCAGACCGACTCCACCACTGAACCCCAGACCAATTCCACCATTGACCCCCAAACCGATTCCAACACTGACCCCCAGACCGATTCCACCATTGACCCCCAGACTGATTCCAACACTGACCCCCAGACCGATTCCACCATTGACTCCCAGACTGATTCCAACACTGACCCCCAGACCGACTCCAACACTGACCCCAGACCGACTCCACCACTGAACCCCAGACCAATTCCACCATTGACCCCCAGACCGATTCCACCACTGACCCCCAGACCGATTCCACTATTGACCCCAGACTGATTCCAACACTGACCCCCAGACCGATTCCACCACTGACCTCCAGACCGATTCCACCACTGACCCCCAGACCAATTCCAACACTGACCCCCAGACCGACCCCATCACTGACCCCCAGACCGATTCCACCACTGACCTCCAGACCGACTCCACCACTGACCTCCAGACCGATTCCACAACTGACCCCCAGATTCCACCACTGACCTCCAGACCGATTCCACCACTGACCCCCAGACAGATTCCACCACTGACCCCCAGACCGATTCCAACACTGACCACCAGACTGACTCCACCACTGACCCCCAGACTGACTCCACCACTGACCCTCAACTGATTCCACCACTGACCTCCAGACCGATTCCACCACTGACCCCCAGACTGATTCCAACACTGACCTCCAGACCGATTACTCCACTGACCCCCAGACCGACTCCAACACTGACCCCAGACCGACTCCACCACTGAACCCCAGACCAATTCCACCATTGACCCCCAAACCGATTCCAACACTGACCCCCAGACCGATTCCACCATTGACCCCCAGACTGATTCCAACACTGACCCCCAGACCGATTCCACCATTGACCCCCAGACTGATTCCAACACTGACCCCCAGACTGATTCCAACACTGACCCACAGACCGACTCCAACACTGACCCCCAGACCAATTCCACCATTGACTCCCAGACCGATTCCAACACTGACCCCCAGACCGACCCCACCACTGACCCGCAGACCGATTCCAACACTGATCCCCAGCTGATTCCACCACTGACCCCCTGACCGATTCCAACACTGACCTCCAGACCGATTCCACCATTGACCCCCAGACCGATTCCACTAACACCCAGACTGACTCCACCACTGACCCCCAGACCGATTCCACCACTGACCTCCAGACCGATTCCACCACTGACCCCCAGACCGATTCCACCACTGACCCCCAGACAGATTCCACCACTGACCTCCAGACCGATTCCACCACTGACCCCCAGACCGATTCCACCATTGACCCCCAGACTGATTGCAACACTGACCCCAGACCAATTCCACCACTGACCCCCAGACTGATTCCACCACTGACCTCCAGACCGATTCCACAACTGACCCCCAGATTCCACCACTGACTTCCAGACCGATTCCAACACTGACCCCCAGACAGATTCCACCACTGACCCCCAGACCGATTCCAACACTGACCACCAGACTGACTCCACCACTGACCCCCAGACTGACTCCACCACTGACCCTCAACTGATTCCACCACTGACCTCCAGACCGATTCCACCACTGACCCCCAGACTGATTCCAACACTGACCTCCAGACCGATTCCACAACTGACCCCCAGATTCCACCACTGACCTCCAGACCGATTCCACCACTGACCCCCAGACAGATTCCACCACTGACCCCCAGACCGATTCCAACACTGACCACCAGACTGACTCCACCACTGACCCCCAGACTGACTCCACCACTGACCCTCAACTGATTCCACCACTGACCTCCAGACCGATTCCACCACTGACCCCCAGACTGATTCCAACACTGACCTCCAGACCGATTACTCCACTGACCCCCAGACCGACTCCAACACTGACCCCAGACCGACTCCACCACTGAACCCCAGACCAATTCCACCATTGACCCCCAAACCGATTCCAACACTGACCCCCAGACCGATTCCACCATTGACCCCCAGACTGATTCCAACACTGACCCCCAGACCGATTCCACCATTGACTCCCAGACTGATTCCAACACTGACCCCCAGACCGACTCCAACACTGACCCCAGACCGACTCCACCACTGAACCCCAGACCAATTCCACCATTGACCCCCAGACCGATTCCACCACTGACCCCCAGACCGATTCCACTATTGACCCCAGACTGATTCCAACACTGACCCCCAGACCGATTCCACCACTGACCTCCAGACCGATTCCACCACTGACCCCCAGACCAATTCCAACACTGACCCCCAGACCGACCCCATCACTGACCCCCAGACCGATTCCACCACTGACCTCCAGACCGACTCCACCACTGACCTCCAGACCGATTCCACAACTGACCCCCAGATTCCACCACTGACCTCCAGACCGATTCCACCACTGACCCCCAGACAGATTCCACCACTGACCCCCAGACCGATTCCAACACTGACCACCAGACTGACTCCACCACTGACCCCCAGACTGACTCCACCACTGACCCTCAACTGATTCCACCACTGACCTCCAGACCGATTCCACCACTGACCCCCAGACTGATTCCAACACTGACCTCCAGACCGATTACTCCACTGACCCCCAGACCGACTCCAACACTGACCCCAGACCGACTCCACCACTGAACCCCAGACCAATTCCACCATTGACCCCCAAACCGATTCCAACACTGACCCCCAGACCGATTCCACCATTGACCCCCAGACTGATTCCAACACTGACCCCCAGACCGATTCCACCATTGACCCCCAGACTGATTCCAACACTGACCCCCAGACTGATTCCAACACTGACCCACAGACCGACTCCAACACTGACCCCCAGACCAATTCCACCATTGACTCCCAGACCGATTCCAACACTGACCCCCAGACCGACCCCACCACTGACCCGCAGACCGATTCCAACACTGATCCCCAGCTGATTCCACCACTGACCCCCTGACCGATTCCAACACTGACCTCCAGACCGATTCCACCATTGACCCCCAGACCGATTCCACTAACACCCAGACTGACTCCACCACTGACCCCCAGACCGATTCCACCACTGACCTCCAGACCGATTCCACCACTGACCCCCAGACCGATTCCACCACTGACCCCCAGACAGATTCCACCACTGACCTCCAGACCGATTCCACCACTGACCCCCAGACCGATTCCACCATTGACCCCCAGACTGATTGCAACACTGACCCCAGACCAATTCCACCACTGACCCCCAGACTGATTCCACCACTGACCTCCAGACCGATTCCACAACTGACCCCCAGATTCCACCACTGACTTCCAGACCGATTCCAACACTGACCCCCAGACAGATTCCACCACTGACCCCCAGACCGATTCCAACACTGACCACCAGACTGACTCCACCACTGACCCCCAGACTGACTCCACCACTGACCCTCAACTGATTCCACCACTGACCTCCAGACCGATTCCACCACTGACCCCCAGACTGATTCCAACACTGACCTCCAGACCGATTACTCCACTGACCCCCAGACTGATTCCAACACTGACCTCCAGACCGATTCCACCACTGACCCCCAGACCAATTCCACCACTGACCTCCAGACCGATTCCACAACTGACCTCCAGACCGATTCCACCACTGACCTCAGACCGATTCCACCACTGACCTCCAGACCGATTCCACAACTGACCCCCAGATTCCACCACTGACCCCCAGACTGATTCCAACACTGACCCCCAGACTGATTCCACCACTGACCCCCAGACCGATTCCAACACTGACCCCCAGACTGATTCCACCACTGACCCCCAGACCGATTCCAACACTGACCCCCAGACTGATTCCAACACTGACCTCCAGACCGATTCCACCACTGACCCCCAGACTGATTCCAACACTGACCTCCAGACCGATTACTCCACTGACCCCCAGACCGACTCCAACACTGACCCCAGACCGACTCCACCACTGAACCCCAGACCAATTCCACCATTGACCCCCAAACCGATTCCAACACTGACCCCCAGACCGATTCCACCACTGACCCCCAGACCGATTCCAACACTGACTCCCAGACCGATTCCAACACTGACCCCCAGACCGACTCCACCACTGACCCCCAGACTGACCCCACCACTGACCCTCAACTGATTCCACCACTGACCTCCAGACCGATTCCACCACTGACCCCCAGACTGATTCCAACACTGACCTCCAGACCGATTCCACCACTGACCCCCAGACTGATTCCAACACTGACCTCCAGACCGATTACTCCACTGACCCCCAGACCGACTCCAACACTGACCCCAGACCGACTCCACCACTGAACCCCAGACCAATTCCACCATTGACCCCCAAACCGATTCCAACACTGACCCCTAGACCGATTCCACCACTGACCCCCAGACCGATTCCAACACTGACTCCCAGACCGATTCCAACACTGACCCCCAGACCGACTCCACCACTGACCCCCAGACTGACCCCACCACTGACCCTCAACTGATTCCACCACTGACCTCCAGACCGATTCCACCACTGACCCCCAGACTGATTCCAACACTGACCTCCAGACCGATTACTCCACTGACACCCAGACCGACTCCAACACTGACCCCAGACCGACTCCACCACTGAACCCCAGACCAATTCCACCATTGACCCCCAGACCGATTCCACCACTGACCCCCAGACTGATTCCACCATTGACCCCAGACTGATTCCAACACTGACCCCCAGACCGATTCCACCACTGACCTCCAGACCGATTCCACCACTGACCCCCAGACCGATTCCACCATTGACCCCCAGACTGATTCCAACACTGACCCCCAGACCGATTCCACCACTGACCTCCAGACCGATTCCACCACTGACTCCACCATTGACCCCCAGACCGATTCCACCACTGACCCCCAGACCGATTCCAACACTGACCCCCAGACCGATTCCAACACTGACCCCCAGACCGACTCCACCACTGACCTCTAGACTGACTCCAACACTAACCCCAAGACCGAATCCACCACTGATTTCCAGACTGACTCCTCCCTGGACTATCTCCAGCTTGATTACCCCACCCCAATCAATCTGACACCACCACCAGTGTTAGATTCTGGAATAACACTGCCACCAATCTATTAGCTGCCCTTCCCCTTCCCTCCCCAAGATTACCTGCAGTCTGATTTCAACACTGGTTGCTCCCCATCTCTGCTAGAAAAGCCTTTGAAGATACATAGCATGCAGTTTCCACTGTGTAACGCACACTTCAGACATACTTTATCACAGAATTTCCCAAAAAGATTGTCATGCCATCGTAATCTACACATTTTCCTTGCTCTCCAGCAGTTTAAAAACTGCTGTTATCCATTATCACAATTACCCTTTGTGAGAGCTCTATGGACCAATGTTGGCATTACAAAGACATCTATGCTTCATTTATTATTTCATTGACAGCAAATTTCTGTGCAAATCTAAAGCTTATGATACCTGTTATATAAATGCTGGGTTTCCTTTGCATAGACGTTTGTCACACAGCAACATCCTGGTGACATTACTGTCAATGAACACAATTGTTCTATGTAGAGACATGGTCACTGTTGTAGTGGGGAGGAAAGCAATAGTGATGTTGTAGTGGGGAGGAATAGTGATGTTGTAGTAGGGTAGGCAGCAATAGTGATGTTGTAGTGGGGAGGAGAGCAATAGTGACGTTGTAGTGGGGAGGAGAGCAATAGTGATATTGTACTGGGGAGGACAGCAATAGTGATACTGTACTGGGGAGGGGAGCAATAGTGATGTTGTAGCAGAGAGTAATAGTGATGTTGTAGTAGGGTAGGCAGCAATAGTGGTGTTGTAGTAGGGAGGAGAGCAATAGTGATGTTGTAGTGGTGAGCAATAGTGATGTAGTGGGGAGGACAGCAATAGTGATGCTGTAGTGGTGAGCAATAGTGATGTTGTAATGGGGTGGGGAACAATAGTAATGTTGTAGTGGGGATCAATAGTGATGTGGTAGCGGGGAGGAGAGCAAAAATGATGTGATAGTGGGGAGGAGAGCAATAGTGATGTTGTAGTGAGGAGGAGAGCGATAGTGATGTAGTGGGGAACAATAGTGATGTTTTATTGGGGAGAAGAGCAATAGTAATGATGTAGTGGGGAGAGGATCAATAGTGATGTTGTAGGGGGAGGGGAGCAATAGTGATGTTGTAGTGGGGTGGGCAGCAATAGTGATGTTGTAGTGGGAAGAAGAGCAATAGTAATGCTGTAGTGGGGATGGGAGCAAAAGTGATGTTTTATTGGGGAGAAGAGCAATAGTAATGCTGTAGTGGGGATGGGATCAATAGTGATGTTGTAGGGGGGAGGGGAGCCATAGTGCTGTTGTGGTGGTGAGCAATAGTGATGTTGTAGTGGGGAGGGGAGCAATAGTGATGTTGTAGCAGGGCAGGGAGCAAAAGTGATGTTTTATTGGGGAGGGGAGCGATAGTGATGTTGTAGTGGGGTGTGGAGCAATAGTAATGTTGTAGTGGGTAGGAAATAATAGTGACATTGTAGTGGGGAGGGGAGCAATAGTGATGTTGTAGTGGGTTGGACAGCAATAGTGATGTTGTAGTGGGGAGAACAGCAATAGTGATGTTGTAGTGGGGAGGAGAGCAATGGTGATTTTGTAGTGGGGTGCAGAGCAATAGTGAAGTTGTCGTGAAGTGGGGAGTAATAGTGATGTCGTAGTGGGGAGGGGAGCAATAGTGATCTTGTAGTGGGGTGCAGAGCAATAGTGAAGTTGTTGTGAAGCGGGGAGCAATAGTGATGTTGTAGTGAGGTGTGGAGCAATAGGGATGTTGTGGGTAGGAAATAATAGGGATGTTGTAGTGCGGAGGGGAGCAATAATAATGTTGTAGTGGAGAGGGGAGCAATAGTGATGTTGTAGTGGGTGCAGTAGTGATGTTGTAGTGGGTTGGACAGCAATAGTGATGTTGCAGTGGGGAGGGGAGCATTAGTGATCTTGTAGTGGGGTGTGGAGCAATAGTGAAGTTGTTGTGAAGTGGGGAGCAATAGTGATATTAGTGGGGAGGGGAGCAATAGTGATGTTGCAGTGGGAAGCAATAGTAAAATTGTAGTGGGGTGGGCAGCAATAATGATGTATTAGCGGGGAGGTGAGCAATAGTAATGTTGTAGGGAGGAGGTGAGCAACAGTGATGTTGTAGTGTGGAAGGGAGCAATAGTGATGTTGTAGTAGGGAAGAAAGCAATAGTGATTTTGTTATAGGGAGCAATAGTGATGTTGTAGTGGGGAGGGGAGCAGTAATGATGTTGTCGTTAGGAGGGGAGCAATAGTGACATTGTAGTGGGGAGGGGAACAATAGGAATGTTGTCATGAGGTGGGAAGGAATACTGTTGTAGTGAGGAGGAGAGCAATAGTGATGTTGTAGTGGGGTGGGGAGCAACAGGGATGTTGTAGTGGGGAGAAATAGTGATGTTGTAGTGGGTAGGAGAGCAATAGTGATGTTGTGGTCGGGAGGAGAGCAATAGTGATGTTTTAGTGGGGTGGGGAGCAATAATGACATTGTAGTGGGGAGGACAGCAATAGTGATGTTGTAGTGCTGTGGGGAGTAATAACGATGTTGTGGTCGGGAGGAGAGCGATAGTGATGTTGTAGTGGGTTGGGGAGCAATAGTGATATTGTAGTTGGGAGGAGAGCAATAGTGATGTCTTAGTGGGGAGGTGAGCAATAGTGTTGTTGTAGTGGGAGCAATAGTGATGTTGTCATGGGGAGAAATAGGGTTGTGGTAGTGGGGTGGTGAGCAATAGTGACGTTGTAGTATGGAGGGGAGCAATAGTGATGTAGTTGGGTGGTGAGCAATAGGGATGTTGTGGGGAGGAGGGCAATATTGATGTTGTACTGGGGAGCAATAGCGATGTGGTTGGGTTGGGAGAAATAGGCAAGTTGTTGTGGGGAGCAACAGGAATGTTGTAGTGGGGTGGGGAGCGATTGTGACGTTATAGTGTGGAGGACAGCAATAGTGTTATAGTGGGGAGCAATAGGGATGTTGTAGTGTAGAGGACAGCAACAGTGTTGTAGTGGGGAGCAATACTGATGTTTTAGTGGGGAGAAGAGCAATAGGGATGTTGTAGTGGGGAACCATACTGATGTTGTAGTGGGGCATAATAGTAATGTTGTAGTGGGGAGTGGAGCAAAATTCATGTTGTACTGGGGACGGGAGCAATAGTGATGTTGTATTGGGTTGTAATAGTGATGTTGTAGTGCAGAGGAGAACTATAGTGATGTTGCAGTGGGGAGGGGCACAATAGTGATGTGGTAGTAGGGTGGGGATCAATAGTGATGTTGTAGTGGGGAGGGGAGCAAAAGTGATGTTGTAGTGGGGAGGGGAGCAAAAGTGATGTTGTAGTGGGGAGCAATAGTGAAGTTGTAGTGAGGTGGGGAGCAACAGTAGTGGGTTGAACAGCAATAGTTATGTTGTAGTAGGGAGCAATAGTGATGTAGTGGGGAGGCAGCAATAGTGATGTTGTAGTGGGGAGGGGAACAATAGTGATGTTGTGGAAAGTTCTTTTCCCAGGCATTCTTTTGCTCTCCCTTGAAGACATTAACCTTTTGCCAACCTTCCCTTGAATTTCTCCAGCACATTCATGTCATATTGTCCATCGTTTGGGTCTCCCTTTAGTGGCCATGTGTCTGCTTTACTTAGAACTAGAAGTTCCTTTTTTATATGTAAGCATGTAAATAAGACATATATGCATATGATGTCATCATTCTACTGTTCATATGTACGTGGGTTAGTCTGCAATACAGTTTGGTCTGAAGGTCCTGGTTTCTCCATTAGATTATTACTGATACAACATGTGTCAGCTCTGTCTTTCTGTCTCACATATCTGCTCCAAATATCTGGCAACTCTCACTAGGAATAGTCAAGATAACCAATTCACTTTGAAGGAGATGTTTCAAGTAGTTACTAAGTACTGCTGATGAATGACACTGGTTATAGGACCTCAAAACACTGCAGTTGGAGTAAAAGGCCATACCTGTCAAAGTTTTTGAAGGTCCTCTGAATCAATAAGCACTGCACAGGCATCAACAATTAAAAGTTAATGGCAGTGTACGGGAGAGAAAGACAGAAATAAACTAACTTCACCCCTCACAATCAGCATGATTCAGCCCATTATTTTTGCTACTAATTACTGCATTGATCATTGTATTGTTATTCAACATTTCTACTTTTTATAACTGTATTTTTCTCAATAAGTTCTCCGACTTTTTAACTTCTTAAAATCACATGAAATGAAATAAAAATCCAGAAAACGTTGTAAATATTTAGCAGATCGGGCAGCATCTGTGGAATGAGAAACTTACAATATTTAAAAGTTGAAGACCCTTTATCAGAACTGGACATACAATTCCACTCTCAGTCGATGGGGAGTTGTTAACCTGGGCCCACTGCAATCCATGTGTTGTGGGGATGACAAAAACTAGACATGATAACAGTGGAGGATTAGGAATAAACACTGAAAGCCGAACGGTGAAGTGGAATTTTGAACTGGTGTCGTTTCCATGTAATTTGTCAAAATGCCACACTGACTATGGATTTAGTAAGTACCGTCAAAGAACACTTAACCATAATCCCCAATTAATTTTCTCTATCCTATAGCAGCTGCTTCTGATGCATTCCCTGAATTAATTTGTCAATTTGAGGAGGGGTGGGAGGAGGAGGGCATTTGTGTTGGAGGTTCTATCAATTGACATAACTTGGGCAGAAGAGCTGTGGAAAATGACAATTTTCCAAAGATTCCAAAGAACATTTCTTGAAGTCCACCAAAGAATGAGAAGACCTCCAGGGAAATCTAAACTTCAGTGTCAAAAAACGTGAACAGTTGGACTGAAGTTGTCTAAGTCACTTTATACAGGCAACTTCCATCCAAGTGAGAGGATACTGTTAAAACTATTTGAAGTTGCCTTTACACTGTGTCAAAGTGTGTGGCCACTGACCATTGGGAAAGGTCCAGTTAAAGTATGAAAATGGCAGGAGATTTTTTTTTGCATATAACTGGAGTAGATCTCTCAGGCAAACCTTAGAGCTGTCATTGCTTGAGAAATAAATGCTAGGGAGCATTTTCATAACACAATTCAATAAAATTATATTAACAGGATGTTATAAAGCCAATTGTTCAATGCTAATCATTTTCAGGGAGTGTCCAGCTTGATAGTGAATCTTCTTCACCTTTATGAACAAGAGTCATCGGATGAGTCACAGTATTTTAGAGAGAAAGCACAGAAAGAGGACCTTCAATTATCCATTTACACTAATCCAGTATTAATTCCATTTCTTATTCTCCCTACAATCTTATTAACCCATCCCATTCACCCCAAGATTCTTCCATTCACCAATACAATTTATAATGACTCACAGTAAGGGAAAGAAAATAGAGAATGCAGAGGAAACCCACTTGGTTACAGGGAAAATGTGCAAATGCTCCCCCTCCCCCCCCCAATAGCCACTGGGACATTGAGGAACAGATATGTAAACAGATTAAGGAAATGTGTAAAAATAAAAGGGTTGTTATCATAGGGTATTTCAACTTCCCTAATATAAACTGGGACCTCCTGAGTGCAAAGGGCTTAGGTGGGGCAGAATGTGTTAAGTGTATCCAGGAAGGTTTCTTAAATCAATATATAGACAAGTCAATGAGAGGAGGGGCCATACTGGACCTGGTGTTGGGTAATGAGCCTGGCCAGGTGACTGACCTTTCAGTGGGTGATCAGTGACCACAACTCCTTAACTTTCTGGATAGTGGTAGATAAGGAGAGGTATGGTTCCTGTGTGAGAGTTTTAAATTGAAGTAGGGCAATTACGAGAGCAATATGCAGGAGCTAAGAAGAGTTACTTGGGAACACCTATTTTTCTGGCAAATCCACATCAGACATGTGGAGGGTGCACCGAGTACAGGAAAGGTATGTTCCTGTTAGAAGGAAGGAGATAGATGAAAAGGTAATGGAATCTTGGACGTCAAGAGAGGCGATGAATTTGGTTAAGAAGAAAAAGGAAAAGGATGTAAAGTTTCAGAAGTTAGGATCAAACGGAGCACATGAGGATTATAAAGAAGCCAGAAAGGAACTAAAGAAGGGAATTAGGAAAGCCAGGAGAGGCCATGAAAAGTCATTGGCAGGTAGGATTAAGGTGAATCCAAAGGCATTCTATACATACATCAAGAGCAAGAGGGTAATTAGGGAGAGGGTCGGACCACTCAAAGATAAAGGAAGGAACATTTGTCTGGATGCAAAGAATGTGACTGAGGTACTTAATGAGTATTTTGCTTCGGTATTTACCAAGGAAAAGGACATGGAGAACCAGGAGATCAGTGCTGAGTGGATAAGTATGTTAGGGCATTTAGGGGCCAAGGAGGAGAAAGTGTTGGGTCTCCTAATCAGTATTCAGGTGGATAAGTCTCCAGGGCCTGATGGGATTTATCCCAGGTTATCGAAGGAGACAAAGGACAAGACGCTAGGGCCTTGACCAGTATCTTCATGTCCTCTCTAGCCACAGGCAAGGTCCCGGAGCACTGGGATGTGAGCTAATGTTATACCTCTATTTAAAAAGGGAACAAGGAAAATCTTGGGAACTATAGACCGGTGAGTCTCATGCCAGTTGTAGGGAAAGTGCTGGAGAAAATTCTTAGGGACAGGATATATGAGCACAAGGAAACCTATGGCCTAATTAAGGAGAACCAGCAATCCTTTGTGCAGGGCAGGTTGTGTCTTATCAACTTGATTTAGTTTTTTCAGAAGGTGGCAAAAGAGATTGATAAAGTTAGGGGAGTGAATGTTTTCTACATGGATCTTAGTAGGGTGTTTGACAAAATCCCTCATGGGAGGCTAATTCAGAAGATTAGGATGTATGGGTTCATGGCGAGTTGGCTGTTTGGATTCAGAGCTGGCTTGCACACAGAAGACAGAGGGTAGTGTTTGAAGGGACTTGTTCGGGCTGGAACTCTGTAACTACTGGTGTTCTGCAGGGATTTCTGCTGGGACCTCCATGTTTGTGATGTTTATAAATGACCTGGATGAAAACGTAGATGGATGGATTAGTAAGTTTGCGAATGATACCAAGATTAGTGGAGTCGTGAATAGTGTAGAAGACTGGCAAAGAATTCATAATGATATAGATCAGGTGGGCAGAGAAATGGCAGCTGGAGTTTAACCCTGATAAGTGTTACACCTGGGTAAGGGAAATGCAAGGAGACAGTCCACTGTTAAAGGCAAGATCCTTAACAGTGTTGCTGAACAGAGAGACCTTGAGGTCCAAGTTCACAGCTCCTCGAAAGTAGCTACACAGGTCCATTGGGTGGTTGAGAAGGCTTACGGAAAGCTTGCTTTTAGTAGTCGAGGCATTGTTCAAAAGTCAAGTGGTTATGCTGCAACTTTATAGAATCCTGGTTAGGCCACATCTGGAATATTGCACACAGTTCTGGTTGCTCCACTATAGGAAGGATGTTGAGGCTTTGGAGAGGGTGCAGAAGAGGTTTACCTGGATGCTGCCTGGTTTAGAGAGCATGTGCTATCATGAGAGGCTTGGGTTGTTTTCTTTGGATCAGCGGAGCATGAGGGGCGATCTGATAGAGGTTTATAAGTTTATGAGAGGCATGAGCAGACAGGGAGCATCTTTGTCCCAAGGTAGAAATGTCTCATACCGGGGAGCGGGGCATGTATTGAAGGTGAGAAGGGGTAGGTTCAAAGGGGATGTGAGAGGTAAGTTTTTTTATTTAGAGAGAGGTAGATGTCTGGAATGCACTGCCTGGTATGGTGGTGGAGACAAATGCGCTGGTGGCTTTTAGGAGATGTTTAGATAGGCTCATGAATATGAGGAAGAGGGAGGGACATGGACATGGTGTAGGCAGGAGGGGTTACTGTTTGGGGTTTTTGATTTATTTTTTAGCTGGTTTGGCACAACATTGTAGAATGAAGGGCTGTTCCTGTGTTGTACTGTTCTATGTCTATGTTCCAACAAAACAGATGTGAGAAATCTGAAATAAAAACAGAAAATGCCAGGTGATATTAAGCAGCCAGGGCCATTGGTGCACAGGGAACTGGGATAATATATTAGGTCAACAACCAGTCTTCAGAACAAGGAAATGTCAGAAAATAAGCAAGCACAGTTAAGTTACAGAGAAGGGGGAGAATTGCTCAGAACAAACAAAATGTCTGTGATAGGATAGAAATGAAGAGAAACTGGTTGACGCAGATGGTGCTGCCTGAGAGAGCCTACTAAAGGCCGGTTAATTGGAGATAATCTGTCTGTAGGAGGTATGAATACTCAGAGATCAATCAGAACAGAGGGATGAAAGACAAAAAATATCACCAATTTTCAATTGTGCAATTTTTTGCCCTTTGTAAGGATGCTCACATTCATCTAAGGATAACCTGCTGGAGACACTAGACTGAATTTACCCCATCCTTAATTTTAATTACCAATGAAGTCATAATAATACTCATAATATCGACCAGACTGTGAAACTAGTGTTTCACACTCTTTTGTGGGCTTTTTACATAGTGATCTAGATGAAAAAAAAATCATGCAGTGTTTCCTTATTATCTTAATAAAAATGGTATTTGGTGGCACAGTGTTAAAATGTTAAGGAAACATCACTAATATTTGAAGCCACATATTTCTGCATTTGTGAATAATTAGC
>NW_027276841.1:0-34504 GCF_030028105.1 Mobula birostris | reverse complement strand
TGCACTGAGATAACAACTTTTTTGTGTTGATGTGTACAGCCATGAAACAACTTTCAAACTACTCATAATCATGTGGGAAGTTAACCTAAGGTGTTTCCATTAGTTTGCAGTAAGTACTTTGGTGTAAAATTGAGATGTATACTACCTTAAAGTCAGAGCATAGTCGTACTGAGAAATTAACTTTTTTGTCTTGATGAAGTGAGGCATGAAACAACTTTAAACCTAGTCATACTCATCTGGGAAGTCAACCAAATCTGTTTGCATTAGGTTTGCAGTCAGGACTTTTGAGTACAATTGAAATGTATACTACTTTTATGTCAAAGCATTCTATTCACTGTGAAATCAACTTTTTTGTCTTTATGTGCACAGGTATGAAACAATTTTCAGACATCTCAGAATCATGTGGGAAGTTAAATTAAAGTGTTTCCATTAGGTTTGCAGTAAGTGCTTTGGAGTAATATTGAAATGTATACTATTTGTATTGTTTAAGCACTGCATGCACTGAGATAACAACTTTTTTGTGTTGATGTGTACAGCCATGAAACAACTTTCAAACTACTCATAATCATGTGGAAAGTTAACCTAAAGTGTTTCCATTAGGTTTGCAGTAAGTGTTTTGGTGTAAAATTGAATTGTATACTACTTTTATGTCAAAGCATTCTATTCACTGTGAAATCAACTTTTTTGTCTTTATGTGCACAGCTATGAAACAACTTTCAGACATCTCAGAATCATGTGGGAAGTTAAACTATGGTGTTTCCATTAGGTTTGCAGTAAGTACTTTGGTGTAAAATTGAAATGCATACTATTTGTATTGTCGAAGCATTGCATGCACTGAGATAACAACTTTTTTGTGTTGATGTGTACAGCCATGATACAACTTTCAAACTACTCATAATCATGTGGGAAGTTAACCTAAGGTGTTTCCATTAGTTTGCAGTAAGTACTTTGGTGTAAAATTGAGATGTATACTACCTTAAAGTCAGAGCATAGTAGTACTGAGAAATTAACTTTTTTGTCTTGATGAACTGAGGCATGAAACAACTTTAAACCTAGTCATACTCATCTGGGAAGTCAACCAAATCTGTTTGCATTAGGTTTGCAGTCAGGACTTTTGAGTACAATTGAAATGTATACTACTTTTATGTCAAAGCATTCTATTCACTGTGAAATCAACTTTTTTGTCTTTATGTGCACAGCTATGAAACAACTTTCAGACATCTCAGAATCATGTGGGAAGTTAACCTAAGTTGTTTCCATTAGGTTTGCAGTAAGTGCTTTGGTGTAAAATTGAAATGTATACTATTTGAATTGTCTAAGCATTGCATGCACTGAGATAACAACTTTTTTGTGTTGATGTGTACAGCCATGAAACAACTTTCAAACTACTCATAATCATGTGGAAAGTTGACCTAAGGTGTTTCCATTAGGTTTGCAGTAAGTGCTTTGGTGTAAAATTGAAATGTATACTATTTGTATTGTAAAAGCATTGCATGCACTGAGAAAACAACTTTTTTGTCTTGATGTGCACAGGTATGAAACAACTTTCAGACATCTCAGAATCATATGGGAAGTTAATCTAAGTTGTTTCCATTAGGTTTGCAGTAAGTACTTTGGTGTAAAATTGAAATGTATACTATTTGTATTGTCTAAGCATTACATGCACTGAGATAACAACTTTTTTGTGTTGATGTGTACAGCCATGAATCAACTTTCAAACTACTCATAATCATGTGGGAAGTTAACCTAAGGTGTTTCCATTAGTTTGCAGTAAGTACTTTGGTGTAAAATTGAGATGTATACTACCTTAATGTCAGAGCATAGTAGTACTGAGAAAGTAACTTTTTTGTCTTGATGAACTCAGGCATGAAAAACTTTAAACCTAGTCATACTCATCTGGGAAGTTAACCAAATCTGTTTGCATTAAGTTTGCAGTCAGGACTTTTGAGTACAATTGAAATGTATACTACTTTTATGTCAAATCATTCTACTCACTGTGAAATCAACTTTTTTGTCTTTATGTGCACAGGTATGAAACAACTTTCAGACATCTCAGAATCATGTGGGAAGTTAACTTAAAGTGTTTCCATTAGGTTTGCAGTAAGTGCTTTGGAGTAAAATTGAAATGTATACTATTTGTATTGTTTAAGACTGCATGCACTGAGATAACAACTTTTTTGTGTTGATGTGTACAGCCATGAAACAACTTTCAAACTACTCATAATCATGTGGAAAGTTAACCTAAAGTGTTTCCATTAGGTTTGCAGTAAGTGCTTTGGTGTAAAATTGAAATGTATACTACTTTTATGTCAAAGCATTCTATTCACTGTGAAATCAACTTTTTTGTCTTTATGTGTAAGCTATGAAACAACTTTCAGACATCTCAGAATCATGTGGGAAGTTAACCTATGGTGTTTCCATTAGGTTTGCAGTAAGTGCTTTGGAGTAAAATTGAAATGTATACTATCTGTATTGTCTAAGCATTGCATGCACTGAGATAACAACTTTTTTGTGTTGATGTGTACAGCCATGAAACAACTTTCAAACTACTCATAATCATGTGGGAAGTTAACCTAAGGTGTTTCCATTAGTTTGCAGTAAGTACTTTGGTGTAAAATTGAGATGTATACTACCTTAAATTCAGAGCATAGTAGTACTGAGAAATTAACTTTTTTGTCTTGCTGAACTGAGGCATGAAACAACTTTAAACCTAGTCATACTCATCTGGGAAGTCAACCAAATCTGTTTGCATTAGGTTTGCAGTCAGGACTTTTGAGTACAATTGAATTGTATACTACTTTTATGTCAAAGCATTCTATTCACTGTGAAATCAACTTCTTTGTCGTTATGTGCACAGCTATGAAACAACTTTCAGACATCTCAGAATCATGTGGGAAGTTAACCTATGGTGTTTCCATTAGGTTTGCAGTAAGTACTTTGGTGTAAAATTGAAATGCATACTATTTGTATTGTCGAAGCATTGCATGCACTGAGATAACAACTTTTTTGTGTTGATGTGTACAGCCATGAAACAACTTTCAAACTACTCATAATTTTGTGGGAAGTTAACCTAAGGTGTTTCCATTAGTTTGCAGTAAGTACTTTGGTGTAAAATTGAGATGTATACTACCTTAAAGTCAGAGCATAGTCGTACTGAGAAATTAACTTTTTTGTCTTGATGAAGTGAGGCATGAAACAACTTTAAACCTAGTCATACTCATCTGGGAAGTCAACCAAATCTGTTTGCATTAGGTTTGCAGTCAGGACTTTTGAGTACAATTGAAATGTATACTACTTTTATGTCAAAGCATTCTATTCACTGTGAAATCAACTTTTTTGTCTTTATGTGCACAGGTATGAAACAACTTTCAGACATCTCAGAATCATGTGGGAAGTTAAATTAAAGTGTTTCCATTAGGTTTGCAGTAAGTGCTTTGGAGTAATATTGAAATGTATACTATTTGTATTGTTTAAGCACTGCATGCACTGAGATAACAACTTTTTTGTGTTGATGTGTACAGCCATGAAACAACTTTCAAACTACTCATAATCATGTGGAAAGTTAACCTAAAGTGTTTCCATTAGGTTTGCAGTAAGTGTTTTGGTGTAAAATTGAATTGTATACTACTTTTATGTCAAAGCATTCTATTCACTGTGAAATCAACTTTTTTGTCTTTATGTGCACAGCTATGAAACAACTTTCAGACATCTCAGAATCATGTGGGAAGTTAACCTATGGTGTTTCCATTAGGTTTGCAGTAAGTGCTTTGGAGTAAAATTGAAATGTATACTATCTGTATTGTCTAAGCATTGCATGCACTGAGATAACAACTTTTTTGTGTTGATGTGTACAGCCATGAAACAACTTTCAAACTACTCATAATCATGTGGGAAGTTAACCTAAGGTGTTTCCATTAGTTTGCAGTAAGTACTTTGGTGTAAAATTGAGATGTATACTACCTTAAATTCAGAGCATAGTAGTACTGAGAAATTAACTTTTTTGTCTTGATGAACTGAGGCATGAAACAACTTTAAACCTAGTCATACTCATCTGGGAAGTCAACCAAATCTGTTTGCATTAGGTTTGCAGTCAGGACTTTTGAGTACAATTGAATTGTATACTACTTTTATGTCAAAGCATTCTATTCACTGTGAAATCAACTTTTTTGTCTTTATGTGCACAGCTATGAAACAACTTTCAGACATCTCAGAATCATGTGGGAAGTTAACCTATGGTGTTTCCATTAGGTTTGCAGTAAGTACTTTGGTGTAAAATTGAAATGCATACTATTTGTATTGTCGAAGCATTGCATGCACTGAGATAACAACTTTTTTGTGTTGATGTGTACAGCCATGAAACAACTTTCAAACTACTCATAATCATGTGGGAAGTTAACCTAAGGTGTTTCCATTAGTTTGCAGTAAGTACTTTGGTGTAAAATTGAGATGTATACTACCTTAAAGTCAGAGCATAGTCGTACTGAGAAATTAACTTTTTTGTCTTGATGAAGTGAGGCATGAAACAACTTTAAACCTAGTCATACTCATCTGGGAAGTCAACCAAATCTGTTTGCATTAGGTTTGCAGTCAGGACTTTTGAGTACAATTGAAATGTATACTACTTTTATGTCAAAGCATTCTATTCACTGTGAAATCAACTTTTTTGTCTTTATGTGCACAGGTATGAAACAACTTTCAGACATCTCAGAATCATGTGGGAAGTTAAATTAAAGTGTTTCCATTAGGTTTGCAGTAAGTGCTTTGGAGTAATATTGAAATGTATACTATTTGTATTGTTTAAGCACTGCATGCACTGAGATAACAACTTTTTTGTGTTGATGTGTACAGCCATGAAACAACTTGCAAACTACTCATAATCATGTGGAAAGTTAACCTAAAGTGTTTCCATTAGGTTTGCAGTAAGTGTTTTGGTGTAAAATTGAATTGTATACTACTTTTATGTCAAAGCATTCTATTCACTGTGAAATCAACTTTTTTGTCTTTATGTGCACAGCTATGAAACAACTTTCAGACATCTCAGAATCATGTGGGAAGTTAACCTATGGTGTTTCCATTAGGTTTGCAGTAAGTGCTTTGGAGTAAAATTGAAATGTATACTATCTGTATTGTCTAAGCATTGCATGCACTGAGATAACAACTTTTTTGTGTTGATGTGTACAGCCATGAAACAACTTTCAAACTACTCATAATCATGTGGGAAGTTAACCTAAGGTGTTTCCATTAGTTTGCAGTAAGTACTTTGGTGTAAAATTGAGATGTATACTACCTTAAATTCAGAGCATAGTAGTACTGAGAAATTAACTTTTTTGTCTTGATGAACTGAGGCATGAAACAACTTTAAACCTAGTCATACTCATCTGGGAAGTCAACCAAATCTGTTTGCATTAGGTTTGCAGTCAGGACTTTTGAGTACAATTGAATTGTATACTACTTTTATGTCAAAGCATTCTATTCACTGTGAAATCAACTTTTTTGTCTTTATGTGCACAGCTATGAAAAAACTTTCAGACATCTCAGAATCATGTGGGAAGTTAACCTATGGTGTTTCCATTAGGTTTGCAGTAAGTACTTTGGTGTAAAATTGAAATGCATACTATTTGTATTGTCGAAGCATTGCATGCACTGAGATAACAACTTTTTTGTGTTGTTGTGTACAGCCATGAAACAACTTTCAAACTACTCATAATCATGTGGGAAGTTAACCTAAGGTGTTTCCATTAGTTTGCAGTAAGTACTTTGGTGTAAAATTGAGATGTATACTACCTTAAAGTCAGAGCATAGTCGTACTGAGAAATTAACTTTTTTGTCTTGATGAAGTGAGGCATGAAACAACTTTAAACCTAGTCATACTCATCTGGGAAGTCAACCAAATCTGTTTGCATTAGGTTTGCAGTCAGGACTTTTGAGTACAATTGAAATGTATACTACTTTTATGTCAAAGCATTCTATTCACTGTGAAATCAACTTTTTTGTCTTTATGTGCACAGGTATGAAACAACTTTCAGGCATCTCAGAATCATGTGGGAAGTTAAATTAAAGTGTTTCCATTAGGTTTGCAGTAAGTGCTTTGGAGTAATATTGAAATGTATACTATTTGTATTGTTTAAGCACTGCATGCACTGAGATAACAACTTTTTTGTGTTGATGTGTACAGCCATGAAACAACTTTCAAACTACTCATAATGATGTGGAAAGTTAACCTAAAGTGTTTCCATTAGGTTTGCAGTAAGTGTTTTGGTGTAAAATTGAATTGTATACTACTTTTATGTCAAAGCATTCTATTCACTGTGAAATCAACTTTTTTGTCTTTATGTGCACAGCTATGAAACAACTTTCAGACATCTCAGAATCATGTGGGAAGTTAACCTATGGTGTTTCCATTAGGTTTGCAGTAAGTGCTTTGGAGTAAAATTGAAATGTATACTATCTGTATTGTCTAAGCATTGCATGCACTGAGATAACAACTTTTTTGTGTTGATGTGTACAGCCATGAAACAACTTTCAAACTACTCATAATCATGTGGGAAGTTAACCTAAGGTGTTTCCATTAGTTTGCAGTAAGTACTTTGGTGTAAAATTGAGATGTATACTACCTTAAATTCAGAGCATAGTAGTACTGAGAAATTAACTTTTTTGTCTTGATGAACTGAGGCATGAAACAACTTTAAACCTAGTCATACTCATCTGGGAAGTCAACCAAATCTGTTTGCATTAGGTTTGCAGTCAGGACTTTTGAGTACAATTGAATTGTATACTACTTTTATGTCAAAGCATTCTATTCACTGTGAAATCAACTTTTTTGTCTTTATGTGCACAGCTATGAAACAACTTTCAGACATCTCAGAATCATGTGGGAAGTTAACCTATGGTGTTTCCATTAGGTTTGCAGTAAGTACTTTGGTGTAAAATTGAAATGCATACTATTTGTATTGTCGAAGCATTGCATGCACTGAGATAACAACTTTTTTGTGTTGATGTGTACAGCCATGAAACAACTTTCAAACTACTCATAATCATGTGGGAAGTTAACCTAAGGTGTTTCCATTAGTTTGCAGTAAGTACTTTGGTGTAAAATTGAGATGTATACTACCTTAAAGTCAGAGCATAGTCGTACTGAGAAATTAACTTTTTTGTCTTGATGAAGTGAGGCATGAAACAACTTTAAACCTAGTCATACTCATCTGGGAAGTCAACCAAATCTGTTTGCATTAGGTTTGCAGTCAGGACTTTTGAGTACAATTGAAATGTATACTACTTTTATGTCAAAGCATTCTATTCACTGTGAAATCAACTTTTTTGTCTTTATGTGCACAGGTATGAAACAACTTTCAGACATCTCAGAATCATGTGGGAAGTTAAATTAAAGTGTTTCCATTAGGTTTGCAGTAAGTGCTTTGGAGTAATATTGAAATGTATACTATTTGTATTGTTTAAGCACTGCATGCACTGAGATAACAACTTTTTTGTGTTGATGTGTACAGCCATGAAACAACTTTCAAACTACTCATAATCATGTGGAAAGTTAACCTAAAGTGTTTCCATTAGGTTTGCAGTAAGTGTTTTGGTGTAAAATTGAATTGTATACTACTTTTATGTCAAAGCATTCTATTCACTGTGAAATCAACTTTTTTGTCTTTATGTGCACAGCTATGAAACAACTTTCAGACATCTCAGAATCATGTGGGAAGTTAAACTATGGTGTTTCCATTAGGTTTGCAGTAAGTACTTTGGTGTAAAATTGAAATGCATACTATTTGTATTGTCGAAGCATTGCATGCACTGAGATAACAACTTTTTTGTGTTGATGTGTACAGCCATGAATCAAATTTCAAACTACTCATAATCATGTTGGAAGTTAACCTAAGGTGTTTCCATTAGTTTGCAGTAAGTACTTTGGTGTAAAATTGAGATGTATACTACCTTAAAGTCAGAGCATAGTAGTACTGAGAAATTAACTTTTTTGTCTTGATGAACTGAGGCATGAAACAACTTTAAACCTAGTCATACTCATCTGGGAAGTCAACCAAATCTGTTTGCATTAGGTTTGCAGTCAGGACTTTTGAGTACAATTGAAATGTATACTACTTTTATGTCAAAGCATTCTATTCACTGTGAAATCAACTTTTTTGTCTTTATGTGCACAGCTATGAAACAACTTTCAGACATCTCAGAATCATGTGGGAAGTTAACCTAAGTTGTTTCCATTAGGTTTGCAGTAAGTGCTTTGGTGTAAAATTGAAATGTATACTATTTGAATTGTCTAAGCATTGCATGCACTGAGATAACAACTTTTTTGTGTTGATGTGTACAGCCATGAAACAACTTTCAAACTACTCATAATCATGTGGAAAGTTGACCTAAGGTGTTTCCATTAGGTTTGCAGTAAGTGCTTTGGTGTAAAATTGAAATGTATACTATTTGTATTGTAAAAGCATTGCATGCACTGAGAAAACAACTTTTTTGTCTTGATGTGCACAGGTATGAAACAACTTTCAGACATCTCAGAATCATATGGGAAGTTAATCTAAGTTGTTTCCATTAGGTTTGCAGTAAGTACTTTGGTGTAAAATTGAAATGTATACTATTTGTATTGTCTAAGCATTACATGCACTGAGATAACAACTTTTTTGTGTTGATGTGTACAGCCATGAATCAACTTTCAAACTACTCATAATCATGTGGGAAGTTAACCTAAGGTGTTTCCATTAGTTTGCAGTAAGTACTTTGGTGTAAAATTGAGATGTATACTACCTTAATGTCAGAGCATAGTAGTACTGAGAAAGTAACTTTTTTGTCTTGATGAACTCAGGCATGAAAAACTTTAAACCTAGTCATACTCATCTGGGAAGTTAACCAAATCTGTTTGCATTAAGTTTGCAGTCAGGACTTTTGAGTACAATTGAAATGTATACTACTTTTATGTCAAATCATTCTACTCACTGTGAAATCAACTTTTTTGTCTTTATGTGCACAGGTATGAAACAACTTTCAGACATCTCAGAATCATGTGGGAAGTTAACTTAAAGTGTTTCCATTAGGTTTGCAGTAAGTGCTTTGGAGTAAAATTGAAATGTATACTATTTGTATTGTTTAAGCACTGCATGCACTGAGATAACAACTTTTTTGTGTTGATGTGTACAGGCATGAAACAACTTTCAAACTACTCATAATCATGTGGAAAGTTAACCTAAAGTGTTTCCATTAGGTTTGCAGTAAGTGCTTTGGTGTAAAATTGAAATGTATACTACTTTTATGTCAAAGCATTCTATTCACTGTGAAATCAACTTTTTTGTCTTTATGTGTAAGCTATGAAACAACTTTCAGACATCTCAGAATCATGTGGGAAGTTAACCTATGGTGTTTCCATTAGGTTTGCAGTAAGTGCTTTGGAGTAAAATTGAAATGTATACTATCTGTATTGTCTAAGCATTGCATGCACTGAGATAACAACTTTTTTGTGTTGATGTGTACAGCCATGAAACAACTTTCAAACTACTCATAATCATGTGGGAAGTTAACCTAAGGTGTTTCCATTAGTTTGCAGTAAGTACTTTGGTGTAAAATTGAGATGTATACTACCTTAAATTCAGAGCATAGTAGTACTGAGAAATTAACTTTTTTGTCTTGATGAACTGAGGCATGAAACAACTTTAAACCTAGTCATACTCATCTGGGAAGTCAACCAAATCTGTTTGCATTAGGTTTGCAGTCAGGACTTTTGAGTACAATTGAATTGTATACTACTTTTATGTCAAAGCATTCTATTCACTGTGAAATCAACTTTTTTGTCTTTATGTGCACAGCTATGAAACAACTTTCAGACATCTCAGAATCATGTGGGAAGTTAACCTATGGTGTTTCCATTAGGTTTGCAGTAAGTACTTTGGTGTAAAATTGAAATGCATACTATTTGTATTGTCGAAGCATTGCATGCACTGAGATAACAACTTTTTTGTGTTGATGTGTACAGCCATGAAACAACTTTCAAACTACTCATAATCATGTGGGAAGTTAACCTAAGGTGTTTCCATTAGTTTGCAGTAAGTACTTTGGTGTAAAATTGAGATGTATACTACCTTAAAGTCAGAGCATAGTCGTACTGAGAAATTAACTTTTTTGTCTTGATGAAGTGAGGCATGAAACAACTTTAAACCTAGTCATACTCATCTGGGAAGTCAACCAAATCTGTTTGCATTAGGTTTGCAGTCAGGACTTTTGAGTACAATTGAAATGTATACTACTTTTATGTCAAAGCATTCTATTCACTGTGAAATCAACTTTTTTGTCTTTATGTGCACAGGTATGAAACAACTTTCAGACATCTCAGAATCATGTGGGAAGTTAAATTAAAGTGTTTCCATTAGGTTTGCAGTAAGTGCTTTGGAGTAATATTGAAATGTATACTATTTGTATTGTTTAAGCACTGCATGCACTGAGATAACAACTTTTTTGTGTTGATGTGTACAGCCATGAAACAACTTTCAAACTACTCATAATCATGTGGAAAGTTAACCTAAAGTGTTTCCATTAGGTTTGCAGTAAGTGTTTTGGTGTAAAATTGAATTGTATACTACTTTTATGTCAAAGCATTCTATTCACTGTGAAATCAACTTTTTTGTCTTTATGTGCACAGCTATGAAACAACTTTCAGACATCTCAGAATCATGTGGGAAGTTAAACTATGGTGTTTCCATTAGGTTTGCAGTAAGTACTTTGGTGTAAAATTGAAATGCATACTATTTGTATTGTCGAAGCATTGCATGCACTGAGATAACAACTTTTTTGTGTTGATGTGTACAGCCATGATACAACTTTCAAACTACTCATAATCATGTGGGAAGTTAACCTAAGGTGTTTCCATTAGTTTGCAGTAAGTACTTTGGTGTAAAATTGAGATGTATACTACCTTAAAGTCAGAGCATAGTAGTACTGAGAAATTAACTTTTTTGTCTTGATGAACTGAGGCATGAAACAACTTTAAACCTAGTCATACTCATCTGGGAAGTCAACCAAATCTGTTTGCATTAGGTTTGCAGTCAGGACTTTTGAGTACAATTGAAATGTATACTACTTTTATGTCAAAGCATTCTATTCACTGTGAAATCAACTTTTTTGTCTTTATGTGCACAGGTATGAAACAACTTTCAGACATCTCAGAATCATGTGGGAAGTTAAATTAAAGTGTTTCCATTAGGTTTGCAGTAAGTGCTTTGGAGTAATATTGAAATGTATACTATTTGTATTGTTTAAGCTCTGCATGCACTGAGATAACAACTTTTTTGTGTTGATGTGTACAGCCATGAAACAACTTTCAAACTACTCATAATCATGTGGAAAGTTAACCTAAAGTGTTTCCATTAGGTTTGCAGTAAGTGTTTTGGTGTAAAATTGAATTGTATACTACTTTTATGTCAAAGCATTCTATTCACTGTGAAATCAACTTTTTTGTCTTTATGTGCACAGCTATGAAACAACTTTCAGACATCTCAGAATCATGTGGGAAGTTAAACTATGGTGTTTCCATTAGGTTTGCAGTAAGTACTTTGGTGTAAAATTGAAATGCATACTATTTGTATTGTCGAAGCATTGCATGCACTGAGATAACAACTTTTTTGTGTTGATGTGTACAGCCATGATACAACTTTCAAACTACTCATAATCATGTGGGAAGTTAACCTAAGGTGTTTCCATTAGTTTGCAGTAAGTACTTTGGTGTAAAATTGAGATGTATACTACCTTAAAGTCAGAGCATAGTAGTACTGAGAAATTAACTTTTTTGTCTTGATGAACTGAGGCATGAAACAACTTTAAACCTAGTCATACTCATCTGGGAAGTCAACCAAATCTGTTTGCATTAGGTTTGCAGTCAGGACTTTTGAGTACAATTGAAATGTATACTACTTTTATGTCAAAGCATTCTATTCACTGTGAAATCAACTTTTTTGTCTTTATGTGCACAGCTATGAAACAACTTTCAGACATCTCAGAATCATGTGGGAAGTTAACCTAAGTTGTTTCCATTAGGTTTGCAGTAAGTGCTTTGGTGTAAAATTGAAATGTATACTATTTGAATTGTCTAAGCATTGCATGCACTGAGATAACAACTTTTTTGTGTTGATGTGTACAGCCATGAAACAACTTTCAAACTACTCATAATCATGTGGAAAGTTGACCTAAGGTGTTTCCATTAGGTTTGCAGTAAGTGCTTTGGTGTAAAATTGAAATGTATACTATTTGTATTGTAAAAGCATTGCATGCACTGAGAAAACAACGTTTTTGTCTTGATGTGCACAGGTATGAAACAACTTTCAGACATCTCAGAATCATATGGGAAGTTAATCTAAGTTGTTTCCATTAGGTTTGCAGTAAGTACTTTGGTGTAAAATTGAAATGTATACTATTTGTATTGTCTAAGCATTACATGCACTGAGATAACAACTTTTTTGTGTTGATGTGTACAGCCATGAATCAACTTTCAAACTACTCATAATCATGTGGGAAGTTAACCTAAGGTGTTTCCATTAGTTTGCAGTAAGTACTTTGGTGTAAAATTGAGATGTATACTACCTTAATGTCAGAGCATAGTAGTACTGAGAAAGTAACTTTTTTGTCTTGATGAACTCAGGCATGAAAAACTTTAAACCTAGTCATACTCATCTGGGAAGTTAACCAAATCTGTTTGCATTAAGTTTGCAGTCAGGACTTTTGAGTACAATTGAAATGTATACTACTTTTATGTCAAATCATTCTACTCACTGTGAAATCAACTTTTTTGTCTTTATGTGCACAGGTATGAAACAACTTTCAGACATCTCAGAATCATGTGGGAAGTTAACTTAAAGTGTTTCCATTAGGTTTGCAGTAAGTGCTTTGGAGTAAAATTGAAATGTATACTATTTGTATTGTTTAAGCACTGCATGCACTGAGATAACAACTTTTTTGTGTTGATGTGTACAGCCATGAAACAACTTTCAAACTACTCATAATCATGTGGAAAGTTAACCTAAAGTGTTTCCATTAGGTTTGCAGTAAGTGCTTTGGTGTAAAATTGAAATGTATACTACTTTTATGTCAAAGCATTCTATTCACTGTGAAATCAACTTTTTTGTCTTTATGTGTAAGCTATGAAACAACTTTCAGACATCTCAGAATCATGTGGGAAGTTAACCTATGGTGTTTCCATTAGGTTTGCAGTAAGTACTTTGGTGTAAAATTGAAATGTATACTATTTGTATTGTCGAAGCATTGCATGCACTGAGATAACAACTTTTTTGTGTTGATGTGTACAGCCATGAAACAACTTTCAAACTACTCATAATCATGTGGGAAGTTAACCTAAAGTGTTTCCATTAGTTTGCAGTAAGTACTTTGGTGTAAAATTGAGATGTATACTACCTTAAAGTCAGAGCATAGTCGTACTGAGAAATTAACATTTTTGTCTTGATGAAGTGAGGCATGAAACAACTTTAAACCTAGTCATACTCATCTGGGAAGTCAACCAAATCTGTTTGCATTAGGTTTGCAGTCAGGACTTTTGAGTACAATTGAAATGTATACAACTTTTATGTCAAAGCATTCTATTCACTGTGAAATCAACTTTTTTGTCTTTATGTGCACAGATATGAAACAACTTTCAGACATCTCAGAATCATGTGGGAAGTTAACCTAAGTTGTTTCCATTAGGTTTGCAGTAAGTGCTTTGGTGTAAAATTGAAATGTATACTATTTGAATTGTCTAAGCATTGCATGCACTGAGATAACAACTTTTTTGTGTTGATTTGTACAGCCATGAAACAACTTTCAAACTACTCAGAATCATGTGGAAAGTTGACCTAAGGTGTTTCCATTAGGTTTGCAGTAAGTGCTTTGGTGTAAAATTGAAATGTATACTATTTGTATTGTAAAAGCATTGCATGCACTGAGAAAACAACTTTTTTGTCTTGATGTGCACAGGTATGAAACAACTTTCAGACATCTCAGAATCATATGGGAAGTTAATCTAAGTTGTTTCCATTAGTTTTTCAGTAAGTACTTTGGTGTAAAATTGAAATGTATACTATTTGTATTGTCGAAGCATTGCATGCACTGAGATAACAACTTTTTTGTGTTGATGTGTACAGCCATGAAACAACTTTCAAACTACTCATAATCATGTGGGAAGTTAACCTAAGGTGTTTCCATTAGTTTGCAGTAAGTACTTTGGTGTAAAATTGAGATGTATACTACCTTAAATTCAGAGCATAGTAGTACTGAGAAATTAACTTTTTTGTCTTGATGAACTGAGGCATGAAACAACTTTAAACCTAGTCATACTCATCTGGGAAGTCAACCAAATCTGTTTGCATTAGGTTTGCAGTCAGGACTTTTGAGTACAATTGAATTGTATACTACTTTTATGTCAAAGCATTCTATTCACTGTGAAATCAACTTTTTTGTCTTTATGTGCACAGCTATGAAACAACTTTCAGACATCTCAGAATCATGTGGGAAGTTAACCTATGGTGTTTCCATTAGGTTTGCAGTAAGTACTTTGGTGTAAAATTGAAATGCATACTATTTGTATTGTCGAAGCATTGCATGCACTGAGATAACAACTTTTTTGTGTTGATGTGTACAGCCATGAAACAACTTTCAAACTACTCATAATCATGTGGGAAGTTAACCTAAGGTGTTTCCATTAGTTTGCAGTAAGTACTTTGGTGTAAAATTGAGATGTATACTACCTTAAAGTCAGAGCATAGTCGTACTGAGAAATTAACTTTTTTGTCTTGATGAAGTGAGGCATGAAACAACTTTAAACCTAGTCATACTCATCTGGGAAGTCAACCAAATCTGTTTGCATTAGGTTTGCAGTCAGGACTTTTGAGTACAATTGAAATGTATACTACTTTTATGTCAAAGCATTCTATTCACTGTGAAATCAACTTTTTTGTCTTTATGTGCACAGGTATGAAACAACTTTCAGACATCTCAGAATCATGTGGGAAGTTAAATTAAAGTGTTTCCATTAGGTTTGCAGTAAGTGCTTTGGAGTAATATTGAAATGTATACTATTTGTATTGTTTAAGCACTGCATGCACTGAGATAACAACTTTTTTGTGTTGATGTGTACAGCCATGAAACAACTTTCAAACTACTCATAATCATGTGGAAAGTTAACCTAAAGTGTTTCCATTAGGTTTGCAGTAAGTGTTTTGGTGTAAAATTGAATTGTATACTACTTTTATGTCAAAGCATTCTATTCACTGTGAAATCAACTTTTTTGTCTTTATGTGCACAGCTATGAAACAACTTTCAGACATCTCAGAATCATGTGGGAAGTTAAACTATGGTGTTTCCATTAGGTTTGCAGTAAGTACTTTGGTGTAAAATTGAAATGCATACTATTTGTATTGTCGAAGCATTGCATGCACTGAGATAACAACTTTTTTGTGTTGATGTGTACAGCCATGAATCAAATTTCAAACTACTCATAATCATGTGGGAAGTTAACCTAAGGTGTTTCCATTAGTTTGCAGTAAGTACTTTGGTGTAAAATTGAGATGTATACTACCTTAAAGTCAGAGCATAGTAGTACTGAGAAATTAACTTTTTTGTCTTGATGAACTGAGGCATGAAACAACTTTAAACCTAGTCATACTCATCTGGGAAGTCAACCAAATCTGTTTGCATTAGGTTTGCAGTCAGGACTTTTGAGTACAATTGAAATGTATACTACTTTTATGTCAAAGCATTCTATTCACTGTGAAATCAACTTTTTTGTCTTTATGTGCACAGCTATGAAACAACTTTCAGACATCTCAGAATCATGTGGGAAGTTAACCTAAGTTGTTTCCATTAGGTTTGCAGTAAGTGCTTTGGTGTAAAATTGAAATGTATACTATTTGAATTGTCTAAGCATTGCATGCACTGAGATAACAACTTTTTTGTGTTGATGTGTACAGCCATGAAACAACTTTCAAACTACTCATAATCATGTGGAAAGTTGACCTAAGGTGTTTCCATTAGGTTTGCAGTAAGTGCTTTGGTGTAAAATTGAAATGTATACTATTTGTATTGTAAAAGCATTGCATGCACTGAGAAAACAACTTTTTTGTCTTGATGTGCACAGGTATGAAACAACTTTCAGACATCTCAGAATCATATGGGAAGTTAATCTAAGTTGTTTCCATTAGGTTTGCAGTAAGTACTTTGGTGTAAAATTGAAATGTATACTATTTGTATTGTCTAAGCATTACATGCACTGAGATAACAACTTTTTTGTGTTGATGTGTACAGCCATGAATCAACTTTCAAACTACTCATAATCATGTGGGAAGTTAACCTAAGGTGTTTCCATTAGTTTGCAGTAAGTACTTTGGTGTAAAATTGAGATGTATACTACCTTAATGTCAGAGCATAGTAGTACTGAGAAAGTAACTTTTTTGTCTTGATGAACTCAGGCATGAAAAACTTTAAACCTAGTCATACTCATCTGGGAAGTTAACCAAATCTGTTTGCATTAAGTTTGCAGTCAGGACTTTTGAGTACAATTGAAATGTATACTACTTTTATGTCAAATCATTCTACTCACTGTGAAATCAACTTTTTTGTCTTTATGTGCACAGGTATGAAACAACTTTCAGACATCTCAGAATCATGTGGGAAGTTAACTTAAAGTGTTTCCATTAGGTTTGCAGTAAGTGCTTTGGAGTAAAATTGAAATGTATACTATTTGTATTGTTTAAGCACTGCATGCACTGAGATAACAACTTTTTTGTGTTGATGTGTACAGGCATGAAACAACTTTCAAACTACTCATAATCATGTGGAAAGTTAACCTAAAGTGTTTCCATTAGGTTTGCAGTAAGTGCTTTGGTGTAAAATTGAAATGTATACTACTTTTATGTCAAAGCATTCTATTCACTGTGAAATCAACTTTTTTGTCTTTATGTGTAAGCTATGAAACAACTTTCAGACATCTCAGAATCATGTGGGAAGTTAACCTATGGTGTTTCCATTAGGTTTGCAGTAAGTGCTTTGGAGTAAAATTGAAATGTATACTATCTGTATTGTCTAAGCATTGCATGCACTGAGATAACAACTTTTTTGTGTTGATGTGTACAGCCATGAAACAACTTTCAAACTACTCATAATCATGTGGGAAGTTAACCTAAGGTGTTTCCATTAGTTTGCAGTAAGTACTTTGGTGTAAAATTGAGATGTATACTACCTTAAATTCAGAGCATAGTAGTACTGAGAAATTAACTTTTTTGTCTTGATGAACTGAGGCATGAAACAACTTTAAACCTAGTCATACTCATCTGGGAAGTCAACCAAATCTGTTTGCATTAGGTTTGCAGTCAGGACTTTTGAGTACAATTGAATTGTATACTACTTTTATGTCAAAGCATTCTATTCACTGTGAAATCAACTTTTTTGTCTTTATGTGCACAGCTATGAAACAACTTTCAGACATCTCAGAATCATGTGGGAAGTTAACCTATGGTGTTTCCATTAGGTTTGCAGTAAGTACTTTGGTGTAAAATTGAAATGCATACTATTTGTATTGTCGAAGCATTGCATGCACTGAGATAACAACTTTTTTGTGTTGATGTGTACAGCCATGAAACAACTTTCAAACTACTCATAATCATGTGGGAAGTTAACCTAAGGTGTTTCCATTAGTTTGCAGTAAGTACTTTGGTGTAAAATTGAGATGTATACTACCTTAAAGTCAGAGCATAGTCGTACTGAGAAATTAACTTTTTTGTCTTGATGAAGTGAGGCATGAAACAACTTTAAACCTAGTCATACTCATCTGGGAAGTCAACCAAATCTGTTTGCATTAGGTTTGCAGTCAGGACTTTTGAGTACAATTGAAATGTATACTACTTTTATGTCAAAGCATTCTATTCACTGTGAAATCAACTTTTTTGTCTTTATGTGCACAGGTATGAAACAACTTTCAGACATCTCAGAATCATGTGGGAAGTTAAATTAAAGTGTTTCCATTAGGTTTGCAGTAAGTGCTTTGGAGTAATATTGAAATGTATACTATTTGTATTGTTTAAGCACTGCATGCACTGAGATAACAACTTTTTTGTGTTGATGTGTACAGCCATGAAACAACTTTCAAACTACTCATAATCATGTGGAAAGTTAACCTAAAGTGTTTCCATTAGGTTTGCAGTAAGTGTTTTGGTGTAAAATTGAATTGTATACTACTTTTATGTCAAAGCATTCTATTCACTGTGAAATCAACTTTTTTGTCTTTATGTGCACAGCTATGAAACAACTTTCAGACATCTCAGAATCATGTGGGAAGTTAAACTATGGTGTTTCCATTAGGTTTGCAGTAAGTACTTTGGTGTAAAATTGAAATGCATACTATTTGTATTGTCGAAGCATTGCATGCACTGAGATAACAACTTTTTTGTGTTGATGTGTACAGCCATGATACAACTTTCAAACTACTCATAATCATGTGGGAAGTTAACCTAAGGTGTTTCCATTAGTTTGCAGTAAGTACTTTGGTGTAAAATTGAGATGTATACTACCTTAAAGTCAGAGCATAGTAGTACTGAGAAATTAACTTTTTTGTCTTGATGAACTGAGGCATGAAACAACTTTAAACCTAGTCATACTCATCTGGGAAGTCAACCAAATCTGTTTGCATTAGGTTTGCAGTCAGGACTTTTGAGTACAATTGAAATGTATACTACTTTTATGTCAAAGCATTCTATTCACTGTGAAATCAACTTTTTTGTCTTTATGTGCACAGCTATGAAACAACTTTCAGACATCTCAGAATCATGTGGGAAGTTAACCTAAGTTGTTTCCATTAGGTTTGCAGTAAGTGCTTTGGTGTAAAATTGAAATGTATACTATTTGAATTGTCTAAGCATTGCATGCACTGAGATAACAACTTTTTTGTGTTGATGTGTACAGCCATGAAACAACTTTCAAACTACTCATAATCATGTGGAAAGTTGACCTAAGGTGTTTCCATTAGGTTTGCAGTAAGTGCTTTGGTGTAAAATTGAAATGTATACTATTTGTATTGTAAAAGCATTGCATGCACTGAGAAAACAACTTTTTTGTCTTGATGTGCACAGGTATGAAACAACTTTCAGACATCTCAGAATCATGTGGGAAGTTAACCGAAGGTGTTTCCATCAGTTTGCAGTAAGTACTTTGGTGTAAAATTGAGATGTATACTACCTTAAAGTCAGAGCATAGTAGTACTGAGAAATTAACTTTTTTGTCTTGATGAACTGAGGCATGAAACAACTTTAAACCTAGTCATACTCATCTGGGAAGTCAACCAAATCTGTTTGCATTAGGTTTGCAGTCAGGACTTTTGAGTACAATTGAAATGTATACTACTTTTATGTCAAAGCATTCTATTCACTGTGAAATCAACTTTTTTGTCTTTATGTGCACAGCTATGAAACAACTTTCAGACATCTCAGAATCATGTGGGAAGTTAACCTAAGTTGTTTCCATTAGGTTTGCAGTAAGTGCTTTGGTGTAAAATTGAAATGTATACTATTTGAATTGTCTAAGCATTGCATGCACTGAGATAACAACTTTTTTGTGTTGATGTGTACAGCCATGAAACAACTTTCAAACTACTCATAATCATGTGGAAAGTTGACCTAAGGTGTTTCCATTAGGTTTGCAGTAAGTGCTTTGGTGTAAAATTGAAATGTATACTATTTGTATTGTAAAAGCATTGCATGCACTGAGAAAACAACTTTTTTGTCTTGATGTGCACAGGTATGAAACAACTTTCAGACATCTCAGAATCATATGGGAAGTTAATCTAAGTTGTTTCCATTAGGTTTGCAGTAAGTACTTTGGTGTAAAATTGAAATGTATACTATTTGTATTGTCTAAGCATTACATGCACTGAGATAACAACTTTTTTGTGTTGATGTGTACAGCCATGAATCAACTTTCAAACTACTCATAATCATGTGGGAAGTTAACCTAAGGTGTTTCCATTAGTTTGCAGTAAGTACTTTGGTGTAAAATTGAGATGTATACTACCTTAATGTCAGAGCATAGTAGTACTGAGAAAGTAACTTTTTTGTCTTGATGAACTCAGGCATGAAAAACTTTAAACCTAGTCATACTCATCTGGGAAGTTAACCAAATCTGTTTGCATTAAGTTTGCAGTCAGGACTTTTGAGTACAATTGAAATGTATACTACTTTTATGTCAAATCATTCTACTCACTGTGAAATCAACTTTTTTGTCTTTATGTGCACAGGTATGAAACAACTTTCAGACATCTCAGAATCATGTGGGAAGTTAACTTAAAGTGTTTCCATTAGGTTTGCAGTAAGTGCTTTGGAGTAAAATTGAAATGTGTACTATTTGTATTGTTTAAGCACTGCATGCACTGAGATAACAACTTTTTTGTGATGATGTGTACAGGCATGAAACAACTTTCAAACTACTCATAATCATGTGGAAAGTTAACCTAAAGTGTTTCCATTAGGTTTGCAGTAAGTGCTTTGGTGTAAAATTGAAATGTATACTACTTTTATGTCAAAGCATTCTATTCACTGTGAAATCAACTTTTTTGTCTTTATGTGTAAGCTATGAAACAACTTTCAGACATCTCAGAATCATGTGGGAAGTTAACCTATGGTGTTTCCATTAGGTTTGCAGTAAGTGCTTTGGAGTAAAATTGAAATGTATACTATCTGTATTGTCTAAGCATTGCATGCACTGAGATAACAACTTTTTTGTGTTGATGTGTACAGCCATGAAACAACTTTCAAACTACTCATAATCATGTGGGAAGTTAACCTAAGGTGTTTCCATTAGTTTGCAGTAAGTACTTTGGTGTAAAATTGAGATGTATACTACCTTAAATTCAGAGCATAGTAGTACTGAGAAATTAACTTTTTTGTCTTGATGAACTGAGGCATGAAACAACTTTAAACCTAGTCATACTCATCTGGGAAGTCAACCAAATCTGTTTGCATTAGGTTTGCAGTCAGGACTTTTGAGTACAATTGAATTGTATACTACTTTTATGTCAAAGCATTCTATTCACTGTGAAATCAACTTTTTTGTCTTTATGTGCACAGGTATGAAACAACTTTCAGACATCTCAGAATCATGTGGGAAGTTAAATTAAAGTGTTTCCATTAGGTTTGCAGTAAGTGCTTTGGAGTAATATTGAAATGTATACTATTTGTATTGTTTAAGCACTGCATGCACTGAGATAACAACTTTTTTGTGTTGATGTGTACAGCCATGAAACAACTTTCAAACTACTCATAATCATGTGGAAAGTTAACCTAAAGTGTTTCCATTAGGTTTGCAGTAAGTGTTTTGGTGTAAAATTGAATTGTATACTACTTTTATGTTGAAGCATTCTATTCACTGTGAAATCAACTTTTTTGTCTTTATGTGCACAGCTATGAAACAACTTTCAGACATCTCAGAATCATGTGGGAAGTTAAACTATGGTGTTTCCATTAGGTTTGCAGTAAGTACTTTGGTGTAAAATTGAAATGCATACTATTTGTATTGTCGAAGCATTGCATGCACTGAGATAACAACTTTTTTGTGTTGATGTGTACAGCCATGATACAACTTTCAAACTACTCATAATCATGTGGGAAGTTAACCTAAGGTGTTTCCATTAGTTTGCAGTAAGTACTTTGGTGTAAAATTGAGATGTATACTACCTTAAAGTCAGAGCATAGTAGTACTGAGAAATTAACTTTTTTGTCTTGATGAACTGAGGCATGAAACAACTTTAAACCTAGTCATACTCATCTGGGAAGTCAACCAAATCTGTTTGCATTAGGTTTGCAGTCAGGACTTTTGAGTACAATTGAAATGTATACTACTTTTATGTCAAAGCATTCTATTCACTGTGAAATCAACTTTTTTGTCTTTATGTGCACAGCTATGAAACAACTTTCAGACATCTCAGAATCATGTGGGAAGTTAACCTAAGTTGTTTCCATTAGGTTTGCAGTAAGTGCTTTGGTGTAAAATTGAAATGTATACTATTTGAATTGTCTAAGCATTGCATGCACTGAGATAACAACTTTTTTGTGTTGATGTGTACAGCCATGAAACAACTTTCAAACTACTCATAATCATGTGGAAAGTTGACCTAAGGTGTTTCCATTAGGTTTGCAGTAAGTGCTTTGGTGTAAAATTGAAATGTATACTATTTGTATTGTAAAAGCATTGCATGCACTGAGAAAACAACTTTTTTGTCTTGATGTGCACAGGTATGAAACAACTTTCAGACATCTCAGAATCATATGGGAAGTTAATCTAAGTTGTTTCCATTAGGTTTGCAGTAAGTACTTTGGTGTAAAATTGAAATGTATACTATTTGTATTGTCTAAGCATTACATGCACTGAGATAACAACTTTTTTGTGTTGATGTCTACAGCCATGAATCAACTTTCAAACTACTCATAATCATGTGGGAAGTTAACCTAAGGTGTTTCCATTAGTTTGCAGTAAGTACTTTGGTGTAAAATTGAGATGTATACTACCTTAAAGTCAGAGCATAGTAGTACTGAGAAATTAACTTTTTTGTCTTGATGAACTGAGGCATGAAACAACTTTAAACCTAGTCATACTCATCTGGGAAGTCAACCAAATCTGTTTGCATTAGGTTTGCAGTCAGGACTTTTGAGTACAATTGAAATGTATACTACTTTTATGTCAAAGCATTCTACTCACTGTGAAATCAACTTTTTTGTCTTTATGTGCACAGGTATGAAACAACTTTCAGACATCTCAGAATCATGTGGGAAGTTAACTTAAAGTGTTTCCATTAGGTTTGCAGTAAGTGCTTTGGAGTAAAATTGAAATGTGTACTATTTGTATTGTTTAAGCACTGCATGCACTGAGATAACAACTTTTTTGTGTTGATGTGTACAGGCATGAAACAACTTTCAAACTACTCATAATCATGTGGAAAGTTAACCTAAAGTGTTTCCATTAGGTTTGCAGTAAGTGCTTTGGTGTAAAATTGAAATGTATACTACTTTTATGTCAAAGCATTCTATTCACTGTGAAATCAACTTTTTTGTCTTTATGTGTAAGCTATGAAACAACTTTCAGACATCTCAGAATCATGTGGGAAGTTAACCTATGGTGTTTCCATTAGGTTTGCAGTAAGTGCTTTGGAGTAAAATTGAAATGTATACTATCTGTATTGTCTAAGCATTGCATGCACTGAGATAACAACTTTTTTGTGTTGATGTGTACAGCCATGAAACAACTTTCAAACTACTCATAATCATGTGGGAAGTTAACCTAAGGTGTTTCCATTAGTTTGCAGTAAGTACTTTGGTGTAAAATTGAGATGTATACTACCTTAAATTCAGAGCATAGTAGTACTGAGAAATTAACTTTTTTGTCTTGATGAACTGAGGCATGAAACAACTTTAAACCTAGTCATACTCATCTGGGAAGTCAACCAAATCTGTTTGCATTAGGTTTGCAGTCAGGACTTTTGAGTACAATTGAAATGTATACTACTTTTATGTCAAAGCATTCTATTCACTGTGAAATCAACTTTTTTGTCTTTATGTGCACAGCTATGAAACAACTTTCAGACATCTCAGAATCATGTGGGAAGTTAACCTAAGTTGTTTCCATTAGGTTTGCAGTAAGTGCTTTGGTGTAAAATTGAAATGTATACTATTTGAATTGTCTAAGCATTGCATGCACTGAGATAACAACTTTTTTGTGTTGATGTGTACAGCCATGAAACAACTTTCAAACTACTCATAATCATGTGGAAAGTTGACCTAAGGTGTTTCCATTAGGTTTGCAGTAAGTGCTTTGGTGTAAAATTGAAATGTATACTATTTGTATTGTAAAAGCATTGCATGCACTGAGAAAACAACTTTTTTGTCTTGATGTGCACAGGTATGAAACAACTTTCAGACATCTCAGAATCATATGGGAAGTTAATCTAAGTTGTTTCCATTAGGTTTGCAGTAAGTACTTTGGTGTAAAATTGAAATGTATACTATTTGTATTGTCTAAGCATTACATGCACTGAGATAACAACTTTTTTGTGTTGATGTGTACAGCCATGAATCAACTTTCAAACTACTCATAATCATGTGGGAAGTTAACCTAAGGTGTTTCCATTAGTTTGCAGTAAGTACTTTGGTGTAAAATTGAGATGTATACTACCTTAATGTCAGAGCATAGTAGTACTGAGAAAGTAACTTTTTTGTCTTGATGAACTCAGGCATGAAAAACTTTAAACCTAGTCATACTCATCTGGGAAGTTAACCAAATCTGTTTGCATTAAGTTTGCAGTCAGGACTTTTGAGTACAATTGAAATGTATACTACTTTTATGTCAAATCATTCTACTCACTGTGAAATCAACTTTTTTGTCTTTATGTGCACAGGTATGAAACAACTTTCAGACATCTCAGAATCATGTGGGAAGTTAACTTAAAGTGTTTCCATTAGGTTTGCAGTAAGTGCTTTGGAGTAAAATTGAAATGTGTACTATTTGTATTGTTTAAGCACTGCATGCACTGAGATAACAACTTTTTTGTGTTGATGTGTACAGGCATGAAACAACTTTCAAACTACTCATAATCATGTGGAAAGTTAACCTAAAGTGTTTCCATTAGGTTTGCAGTAAGTGCTTTGGTGTAAAATTGAAATGTATACTACTTTTATGTCAAAGCATTCTATTCACTGTGAAATCAACTTTTTTGTCTTTATGTGTAAGCTATGAAACAACTTTCAGACATCTCAGAATCATGTGGGAAGTTAACCTATGGTGTTTCCATTAGGTTTGCAGTAAGTGCTTTGGAGTAAAATTGAAATGTATACTATCTGTATTGTCTAAGCATTGCATGCACTGAGATAACAACTTTTTTGTGTTGATGTGTACAGCCATGAAACAACTTTCAAACTACTCATAATCATGTGGGAAGTTAACCTAAGGTGTTTCCATTAGTTTGCAGTAAGTACTTTGGTGTAAAATTGAGATGTATACTACCTTAAATTCAGAGCATAGTAGTACTGAGAAATTAACTTTTTTGTCTTGATGAACTGAGGCATGAAACAACTTTAAACCTAGTCATACTCATCTGGGAAGTCAACCAAATCTGTTTGCATTAGGTTTGCAGTCAGGACTTTTGAGTACAATTGAATTGTATACTACTTTTATGTCAAAGCATTCTATTCACTGTGAAATCAACTTTTTTGTCTTTATGTGCACAGGTATGAAACAACTTTCAGACATCTCAGAATCATGTGGGAAGTTAAATTAAAGTGTTTCCATTAGGTTTGCAGTAAGTGCTTTGGAGTAATATTGAAATGTATACTATTTGTATTGTTTAAGCACTGCATGCACTGAGATAACAACTTTTTTGTGTTGATGTGTACAGCCATGAAACAACTTTCAAACTACTCATAATCATGTGGAAAGTTAACCTAAAGTGTTTCCATTAGGTTTGCAGTAAGTGTTTTGGTGTAAAATTGAATTGTATACTACTTTTATGTTGAAGCATTCTATTCACTGTGAAATCAACTTTTTTGTCTTTATGTGCACAGCTATGAAACAACTTTCAGACATCTCAGAATCATGTGGGAAGTTAAACTATGGTGTTTCCATTAGGTTTGCAGTAAGTACTTTGGTGTAAAATTGAAATGCATACTATTTGTATTGTCGAAGCATTGCATGCACTGAGATAACAACTTTTTTGTGTTGATGTGTACAGCCATGATACAACTTTCAAACTACTCATAATCATGTGGGAAGTTAACCTAAGGTGTTTCCATTAGTTTGCAGTAAGTACTTTGGTGTAAAATTGAGATGTATACTACCTTAAAGTCAGAGCATAGTAGTACTGAGAAATTAACTTTTTTGTCTTGATGAACTGAGGCATGAAACAACTTTAAACCTAGTCATACTCATCTGGGAAGTCAACCAAATCTGTTTGCATTAGGTTTGCAGTCAGGACTTTTGAGTACAATTGAAATGTATACTACTTTTATGTCAAAGCATTCTATTCACTGTGAAATCAACTTTTTTGTCTTTATGTGCACAGCTATGAAACAACTTTCAGACATCTCAGAATCATGTGGGAAGTTAACCTAAGTTGTTTCCATTAGGTTTGCAGTAAGTGCTTTGGTGTAAAATTGAAATGTATACTATTTGAATTGTCTAAGCATTGCATGCACTGAGATAACAACTTTTTTGTGTTGATGTGTACAGCCATGAAACAACTTTCAAACTACTCATAATCATGTGGAAAGTTGACCTAAGGTGTTTCCATTAGGTTTGCAGTAAGTGCTTTGGTGTAAAATTGAAATGTATACTATTTGTATTGTAAAAGCATTGCATGCACTGAGAAAACAACTTTTTTGTCTTGATGTGCACAGGTATGAAACAACTTTCAGACATCTCAGAATCATATGGGAAGTTAATCTAAGTTGTTTCCATTAGGTTTGCAGTAAGTACTTTGGTGTAAAATTGAAATGTATACTATTTGTATTGTCTAAGCATTACATGCACTGAGATAACAACTTTTTTGTGTTGATGTCTACAGCCATGAATCAACTTTCAAACTACTCATAATCATGTGGGAAGTTAACCTAAGGTGTTTCCATTAGTTTGCAGTAAGTACTTTGGTGTAAAATTGAGATGTATACTACCTTAAAGTCAGAGCATAGTAGTACTGAGAAATTAACTTTTTTGTCTTGATGAACTGAGGCATGAAACAACTTTAAACCTAGTCATACTCATCTGGGAAGTCAACCAAATCTGTTTGCATTAGGTTTGCAGTCAGGACTTTTGAGTACAATTGAAATGTATACTACTTTTATGTCAAAGCATTCTATTCACTGTGAAATCAACTTTTTTGTCTTTATGTGCACAGCTATGAAACAACTTTCAGACATCTCAGAATCATGTGGGAAGTTAACCTAAGTTGTTTCCATTAGGTTTGCAGTAAGTGCTTTGGTGTAAAATTGAAATGTATACTATTTGAATTGTCTAAGCATTGCATGCACTGAGATAACAACTTTTTTGTGTTGATGTGTACAGCCATGAAACAACTTTCAAACTACTCATAATCATGTGGAAAGTTGACCTAAGGTGTTTCCATTAGGTTTGCAGTAAGTGCTTTGGTGTAAAATTGAAATGTATACTATTTGTATTGTAAAAGCATTGCATGCACTGAGAAAACAACTTTTTTGTCTTGCTGTGCACAGGTATGAAACAACTTTCAGACATCTCAGAATCATATGGGAAGTTAATCTAAGTTGTTTCCATTAGGTTTGCAGTAAGTACTTTGGTGTAAAATTGAAATGTATACTATTTGTATTGTCTAAGCATTACATGCACTGAGATAACAACTTTTTTGTGTTGATGTGTACAGCCATGAATCAACTTTCAAACTACTCATAATCATGTGGGAAGTTAACCTAAGGTGTTTCCATTAGTTTGCAGTAAGTACTTTGGTGTAAAATTGAGATGTATACTACCTTAATGTCAGAGCATAGTAGTACTGAGAAAGTAACTTTTTTGTCTTGATGAACTCAGGCATGAAAAACTTTAAACCTAGTCATACTCATCTGGGAAGTTAACCAAATCTGTTTGCATTAAGTTTGCAGTCAGGACTTTTGAGTACAATTGAAATGTATACTACTTTTATGTCAAATCATTCTACTCACTGTGAAATCAACTTTTTTGTCTTTATGTGCACAGGTATGAAACAACTTTCAGACATCTCAGAATCATGTGGGAAGTTAACTTAAAGTGTTTCCATTAGGTTTGCAGTAAGTGCTTTGGAGTAAAATTGAAATGTGTACTATTTGTATTGTTTAAGCACTGCATGCACTGAGATAACAACTTTTTTGTGTTGATGTGTACAGGCATGAAACAACTTTCAAACTACTCATAATCATGTGGAAAGTTAACCTAAAGTGTTTCCATTAGGTTTGCAGTAAGTGCTTTGGTGTAAAATTGAAATGTATACTACTTTTATGTCAAAGCATTCTATTCACTGTGAAATCAACTTTTTTGTCTTTATGTGTAAGCTATGAAACAACTTTCAGACATCTCAGAATCATGTGGGAAGTTAACCTATGGTGTTTCCATTAGGTTTGCAGTAAGTGCTTTGGAGTAAAATTGAAATGTATACTATCTGTATTGTCTAAGCATTGCATGCACTGAGATAACAACTTTTTTGTGTTGATGTGTACAGCCATGAAACAACTTTCAAACTACTCATAATCATGTGGGAAGTTAACCTAAGGTGTTTCCATTAGTTTGCAGTAAGTACTTTGGTGTAAAATTGAGATGTATACTACCTTAAATTCAGAGCATAGTAGTACTGAGAAATTAACTTTTTTGTCTTGATGAACTGAGGCATGAAACAACTTTAAACCTAGTCATACTCATCTGGGAAGTCAACCAAATCTGTTTGCATTAGGTTTGCAGTCAGGACTTTTGAGTACAATTGAATTGTATACTACTTTTATGTCAAAGCATTCTATTCACTGTGAAATCAACTTTTTTGTCTTTATGTGCACAGCTATGAAACAACTTTCAGACATCTCAGAATCATGTGGGAAGTTAACCTATGGTGTTTCCATTAGGTTTGCAGTAAGTACTTCGGTGTAAAATTGAAATGCATACTATTTGTATTGTCGAAGCATTGCATGCACTGAGATAACAACTTTTTTGTGTTGATGTGTACAGCCATGAAACAACTTTCAAACTACTCATAAACATCTGGGAAGTTAACCTAAGGTGTTTCCATTAGTTTGCAGTAAGTACTTTGGTGTAAAATTGAGATGTATTCTACCTTAAAGTCAGAGCATAGTAGTACTGAGAAATTAACTTTTTTGTCTTGATGAACTGAGGCATGAAACAACTTTAAACCTAGTCATACTCATCTGGGAAGTCAACCAAATCTGTTTGCATTAGGTTTGCAGTCAGGACTTTTGAGTACAATTGAAATGTATACTACTTTTATGTCAAAGCATTCTATTCACTGTGAAATCAACTTTTTTCTCTTTATGTGCACAGCTATGAAACAACTTTCAGACATCTCAGAATCATGTGGGAAGTTAACCTATGGTGTTTCCTTTAGGTTTGCAGTAAGTGCTTTGGAGTAAAATTGAAATGTATACTATTTGTATTGTCTAAGCATTGCATGCTCTGAGATAACAACTTTTTTCTGTTGATGTGTACAGCCATGAAACAACTTTCAAACTACTCATAATCATGTGGGAAGTTAACCTATGGTGTTTCCATTAGGTTTGCAGTAAGTACTTTGGTGTAAAATTGAAATGCATACTATTTGTATTGTCGAAGCATTGCATGCACTGAGATAACAACTTTTTTGTGTTGATGTGTACAGCCATGATACAACTTTCAAACTACTCATAATCATGTGGGAAGTTAACCTAAGGTGTTTCCATTAGTTTGCAGTAAGTACTTGGTGTAAAATTGAGATGTATACTACCTTAAAGTCAGAGCATAGTAGTACTGAGAAATTAACTTTTTTGTCTTGATGAAGTGAGGCATGAAACAACTTTAAACCTAGTCATACTCATCTGGGAAGTCAACCAAATCTGTTTGCATTAGGTTTGCAGTCAGGACTTTTGAGTACAATTGAAATGTATACTACTTTTATGTCAAAGCATTCTATTCACTGTGAAATCAACTTTTTTGTCTTTATGTGCACAGCTATGAAACAACTTTCAGACATCTCAGAATCATGTGGGAAGTTAACCTAAGTTGTTTCCATTAGGTTTGCAGTAAGTGCTTTGGTGTAAAATTGAAATGTATACTATTTGAATTGTCTAAGCATTGCATGCACTGAGATAACAACTTTTTTGTGTTGATGTGTACAGCCATGAAACAACTTTCAAACTACTCATAATCATGTGGAAAGTTGACCTAAGGTGTTTCCATTAGGTTTGCAGTAAGTGCTTTGGTGTAAAATTGAAATGTATACTATTTGTATTGTAAAAGCATTGCATGCACTGAGAAAACAACTTTTTTGTCTTGATGTGCACAGGTATGAAACAACTTTCAGACATCTCAGAATCATGTGGGAAGTTAACCTATGGTGTTTCCATTAGGTTTGCAGTAAGTGCTTTGGAGTAAAATTGAAATGTATACTATCTGCATTGTCTAAGCATTGCATGCACTGAGATAACAACTTTTTTGTGTTGATGTGTACAGCCATGAAACAACTTTCAAACTACTCATAATCATGTGGGAAGTTAACCTAAGGTGTTTCCATTAGTTTGCAGTAAGTACTTTGGTGTAAAATTGAGATGTATACTACCTTAAATTCAGAGCATAGTAGTACTGAGAAATTAAGCTTTTTTGTCTTGATGAACTGAGGCATGAAACAACTTTAAACCTAGTCATACTCATCTGGGAAGTCAACCAAATCTGTTTGCATTAGGTTTGCAGTCAGGACTTTTGAGTACAATTGAATTGTATACTACTTTTATGTCAAAGCATTCTATTCACTGTGAAATCAACTTTTTTGTCTTTATGTGCACAGCTATGAAACAACTTTCAGACATCTCAGAATCATGTGGGAAGTTAACCTATGGTGTTTCCATTAGGTTTGCAGTAAGTACTTTGGTGTAAAATTGAAATGCATACTATTTGTATTGTCAAAGCATTGCATGCACTGAGATAACAACTTTTTTGTGTTGATGTGTACAGCCATGAAACAACTTTCAAACTACTCATAATCATGTGGGAAGTTAACCTAAGGTGTTTCCATTAGTTTGCAGTAAGTACTTTGGTGTAAAATTGAGATGTATACTACCTTAAAGTCAGAGCATAGTCGTACTGAGAAATTAACTTTTTTGTCTTGATGAAGTGAGGCATGAAACAACTTTAAACCTAGTCATACTCATCTGGGAAGTCAACCAAATCTGTTTGCATTAGGTTTGCAGTCAGGACTTTTGAGTACAATTGAAATGTATACTACTTTTATGTCAAAGCATTCTATTCACTGTGAAATCAACTTTTTTGTCTTTATGTGCACAGCTATGAAACAACTTTCAGACATCTCAGAATCATGTGGGAAGTTAACCTAAGTTGTTTCCATTAGGTTTGCAGTAAGTGCTTTGGTGTAAAATTGAAATGTATACTATTTGAATTGTCTAAGCATTGCATGCACTGAGATAACAACTTTTTTGTGTTGATGTGTACAGCCATGAAACAACTTTCAAACTACTCATAATCATGTGGAAAGTTGACCTAAGGTGTTTCCATTAGGTTTGCAGTAAGTGCTTTGGTGTAAAATTGAAATGTATACTATTTGTATTGTAAAAGCATTGCATGCACTGAGAAAACAACTTTTTTGTCTTGATGTGCACAGGTATGAAACAACTTTCAGACATCTCAGAATCATATGGGAAGTTAATCTAAGTTGTTTCCATTAGGTTTGCAGTAAGTACTTTGGTGTAAAATTGAAATGTATACTATTTGTATTGTCTAAGCATTACATGCACTGAGATAACAACTTTTTTGTGTTGATGTGTACAGCCATGAATCAACTTTCAAACTACTCATAATCATGTGGGAAGTTAACCTAAGGTGTTTCCATTAGTTTGCAGTAAGTACTTTGGTGTAAAATTGAGATGTATACTACCTTAAAGTCAGAGCATAGTAGTACTGAGAAATTAACTTTTTTGTCTTGATGAACTGAGGCATGAAACAACTTTAAACCTAGTCATACTCATCTGGGAAGTCAACCAAATCTGTTTGCATTAGGTTTGCAGTCAGGACTTTTGAGTACAATTGAAATGTATACTACTTTTATGTCAAAGCATTCTATTCACTGTGAAATCAACTTTTTTGTCTTTATGTGCACAGCTATGAAACAACTTTCAGACATCTCAGAATCATGTGGGAAGTTAACCTAAGTTGTTTCCATTAGGTTTGCAGTAAGTGCTTTGGTGTAAAATTGAAATGTATACTATTTGAATTGTCTAAGCATTGCATGCACTGAGATAACAACTTTTTTGTGTTGATGTGTACAGCCATGAAACAACTTTCAAACTACTCATAATCATGTGGAAAGTTGACCTAAGGTGTTTCCATTAGGTTTGCAGTAAGTGCTTTGGTGTAAAATTGAAATGTATACTATTTGTATTGTAAAAGCATTGCATGCACTGAGAAAACAACTTTTTTGTCTTGATGTGCACAGGTATGAAACAACTTTCAGACATCTCAGAATCATATGGGAAGTTAATCTAAGTTGTTTCCATTAGGTTTGCAGTAAGTACTTTGGTGTAAAATTGAAATGTATACTATTTGTATTGTCTAAGCATTACATGCACTGAGATAACAACTTTTTTGTGTTGATGTGTACAGCCATGAATCAACTTTCAAACTACTCATAATCATGTGGGAAGTTAACCTAAGGTGTTTCCATTAGTTTGCAGTAAGTACTTTGGTGTAAAATTGAGATGTATACTACCTTAAAGTCAGAGCATAGTAGTACTGAGAAAGTAACTTTTTTGTCTTGATGAACTCAGGCATGAAAAACTTTAAACCTAGTCATACTCATCTGGGAAGTTAACCAAATCTGTTTGCATTAAGTTTGCAGTCAGGACTTTTGAGTACAATTGAAATGTATACTACTTTTATGTCAAATCATTCTACTCACTGTGAAATCAACTTTTTTGTCTTTATGTGCACAGGTATGAAACAACTTTCAGACATCTCAGAATCATGTGGGAAGTTAACTTAAAGTGTTTCCATTAGGTTTGCAGTAAGTGCTTTGGAGTAAAATTGAAATGTATACTATTTGTATTGTTTAAGCACTGCATGCACTGAGATAACAACTTTTTTGTGTTGATGTGTACAGGCATGAAACAACTTTCAAACTACTCATAATCATGTGGAAAGTTAACCTAAAGTGTTTCCATTAGGTTTGCAGTAAGTGCTTTGGTGTAAAATTGAAATGTATACTATTTGTATTGTAAAAGCATTGCATGCACTGAGAAAACAACTTTTTTGTCTTGATGTGCACAGGTATGAAACAACTTTCAGACATCTCAGAATCATGTGGGAAGTTAACCTATGGTGTTTCCATTAGGTTTGCAGTAAGTGCTTTGGAGTAAAATTGAAATGTATACTATCTGTATTGTCTAAGCATTGCATGCACTGAGATAACAACTTTTTTGTGTTGATGTGTACAGCCATGAAACAACTTTCAAACTACTCATAATCATGTGGGAAGTTAACCTAAGGTGTTTCCATTAGTTTGCAGTAAGTACTTTGGTGTAAAATTGAGATGTATACTACCTTAAATTCAGAGCATAGTAGTACTGAGAAATTAACTTTTTTGTCTTGATGAACTGAGGCATGAAACAACTTTAAACCTAGTCATACTCATCTGGGAAGTCAACCAAATCTGTTTGCATTAGGTTTGCAGTCAGGACTTTTGAGTACAATTGGATTGTATACTACTTTTATGTCAAAGCATTCTATTCACTGTGAAATCAACTTTTTTGTCTTTATGTGCACAGCTATGAAACAACTTTCAGACATCTCAGAATCATGTGGGAAGTTAACCTATGGTGTTTCCATTAGGTTTGCAGTAAGTACTTTGGTGTAAAATTGAAATGCATACTATTTGTATTGTCGAAGCATTGCATGCACTGAGATAACAACTTTTTTGTGTTGATGTGTACAGCCATGAAACAACTTTCAAACTACTCATAAACATGTGGGAAGTTAACCTAAGGTGTTTCCATTAGTTTGCAGTAAGTACTTTGGTGTAAAATTGAGATGTATACTACCTTAAAGTCAGAGCATAGTAGTACTGAGAAATTAACTTTTTTGTCTTGATGAACTGAGGCATGAAACAACTTTAAACCTAGTCATACTCATCTGGGAAGTCAACCAAATCTGTTTGCATTAGGTTTGCAGTCAGGACTTTTGAGTACAATTGAAATGTATACTACTTTTATGTCAAAGCATTCTATTCACTGTGAAATCAACTTTTTTGTCTTTATGTGCACAGGTATGAAACAACTTTCAGACATCTCAGAATCATGTGGGAAGTTAACCTATGGTGTTTCCTTTAGGTTTGCAGTAAGTACTTTGGAGTAAAATTGAAATGTATACTATTTGTATTGTCTAAGCATTGCATGCTCTGAGATAACAACTTTTTTCTGTTGATGTGTACAGCCATGAAACAACTTTCAAACTACTCATAATCATGTGGAAAGTTAACCTAAGGTGTTTCCATTAGGTTTGCAGTAAGTGCTTTGGTGTAAAATTGAAATGTATACTACTTTTATGTTAAAGCATTCTATTCACTGGGAAATCAACTTTTTTGTCTTTATGTGCACAGCTATGAAACAACTTTCAGACATCTCAGAATCATGTGGGAAGTTAACCTAAGTTGTTTCCATTAGGTTTGCAGTAAGTGCTTTGGTGTGAAATTGAAATGTATACTATTTGAATTGTC
>NW_027276840.1:0-34531 GCF_030028105.1 Mobula birostris | reverse complement strand
CCCACATGGTTATGAGTAGTTTGAAAGTTGTTTCATGGCTCTGGTCTTCAAGGCAAAAAAGTTGCTATCTCAGTTGATAAAGTGCTCTGATATCAAAGTAGCATACATTTCAATTTTACACCAAAGTGCTTAAAGCAAACCTAATGGAAACACCTTAAGTTAACTTACCACATGATTATGAATAGTTTGAAAGTTGTTTCATGGCTCTGGTCATCAAGACAAAAAAGTTGCTATCTCAGTGCATACAATTCTCTGACATTAAAGTAGTATACATTTCAATTTTACACCAAAGTGCAGACTTCAAACCAGAAGGAAACATTTTAAGTTTACTTCCCACTTGTTTCGAAGTTGTTTGAAAGTGATTTCATTCCTCTGCACATCAAGACAAAAAAGATGTTTTCTCTGTGCATACAATGCTTTGACAATACAAATAGTATACATTTCAATTTTACACCAAAGTACTTAAAGCAAACCTAATGGAAACACCTTAGGTTAACTTTCCACATGATTATCAGTAGTTTGAAAGTTGTTTCATGGCTCTGGTCTTCAAGGCAAAAAAGTTGCTATCTCAGTTGATAAAGTGCTCTGATATCAAAGTAGCATACATTGCAATTTTACACCAAACTACTTAAAGTAAACCTAATGGAAACAGCTTAAGTTAAGTTTCCACATGATTATGAGTAGTTTGAAAGTTGTTTCATGGCTCTCGTCATCAAGACAAAAAAGTTGCTATCTCAGTGCCTACAATGCTCTGACATTAAAGTAGTTTACATTTCAATTTTACACCAAAGTACTTACTGCAAACCTGTTGGAAACATTTTCAGTTTACTTCCCACTTGTTTCTGAGTTGTTTGAAAGTTGTTTCCTTCCTCTGCACATCAAGACAAAAAAGATGTTTTCTCAGTGCATGCAATGCTTTGACAATACAAATAGTATACATTTCAATTTTACACCAAAGAACAGAGTGCAAACCTAATGGAAACACTTTAGGTTAACTTCCCACATGGTTATGAGTAGTTTGAAAGTTGTTTCATGGCTCTGGTCTTCAAGGCAAAAAAGTTGCTATCTCAGTTGATAAAGTGCTCTGATATCAAACTAGCATACATTTCAATTTTACACCAAAGTGCTTAAAGCAAACCTAATGGAAACACCTTAAGTTATCTTACCACATGATTATGAATAGTTTGAAAGTTGTTTCATGGCTCTGGTCATCAAGACAAAAAAGTTGCTATCTCAGTGCATACAATTCTCTGACATTAAAGTAGTATACATTTCAATTTTACACCAAAGTGCAGACTGCAAACCAGAAGGAAACATTTTAAGTTCACTTCCCACTTGTTTCTGAGTTGTTTGAAAGCTGTTTCATTCCTCTGCACATCAAGACAAAAAAGATGTTTTCTCAGTGCATACAATGCTTTGACAATACAAATAGCATACATTTCAATTTTACACCAAAGTACAGAGTGCAAACTTAATGGAAACACTTTAGGTTAACTTCCCACATGGTTATGAGTAGTTTGAAAGTTGTTTCATGGCTCTGGTCATCAAGGCAAAAAAGTTGCTGCCTCAGTGCATAGAGTGCTCTGACATTAAAGTAGTATACATTTCAATTTTACGCCAAAGTGCTTACTGCAAACCTGATGGAAACATTTTAAGTTTACTTCCCACTTGTTTCGAAGTTGTTTGAAAGTGATTTCATTCCTCTGCACATCAAGACAAAAAAGATGTTTTCTCTGTGCATACAATGCTTTGACAATACAAATAGTATACATTTCAATTTTACACCAAAGTACTTAAAGCAAACCTAATGGAAACACTTTAGGTTAACTTCCCACATGGTTATGAGTAGTTTGAAAGTTGTTTCATGGCTCTGGTCATCAAGGCAAAAAAGCTGCTATCTCAGTTGATAAAGTGCTCTGACATCAAAGTAGCATACATTTCAATTTTACACCAAAGTGCTTAAAGGAAGCCTAATGGAAACACCTTAAGTTAACTTTCCACATGATTATGAATAGTTTGAAAGTTGTTTCATGGCTCTGGTTATCAAGACAAAAAAGTTGCTATCTCAGTGAATACAATGCTCTGACATTAAAGTAGTATACATTTCAATTTTCCACCAAAGTGCAGAGTGCAAAACAGATGGAAACATTTTAAGTTTACTTCCCACTTCTTTCTGAGTTGTTTGAAAGTTGTTTCATTCCTCTGCACATCAAGACAAAAAGGATGTTTTCTCAGTGCATGCAATGCTTTGACAATACAAATAGTATACATTGCAATTTTACACCAAAAACTACTTAAAGTAAACCTAATGGAAACATCTTAAGTTAACTTTCCACATGATTATGAGTAGTTTGAAAGTTGTTTCATGGCTCTGGTCATCAAGACAAAAAAGTTGCAATCTCAGTGCATACAGTGCTCTGACATTAAATTAGTATAAATTTCAATTTTACACCAAAGTTCTTACTGCAAACCAGTTGCAAACATATTAAGTTTACTTCCCACTTGTTTCTGAGTTGTTTGAAAGTTGTTTCATTCCTCTGCACATCAAGACAAAAAAGATGTTTTCTCAGTACATGCAATGCTTTGACAATACAAATAGTATACATTTCAATTTTACACCAAAGTACAGAGTGCAAACTTAATGGAAACACTTTAGGTTAACTTCCCACAGGTTATGAGTAGTTTGAAAGTTGTTTCATGGCTCTGGTCATCAGGACAAAGAAGTTGCTATCTTAGGTCATACAATGCTCTTAGATTTCAGTAGTACACATTTCAATTTTACACCAAACTACAGAGTGCAAACCAGTTGGAAACATATTAAGTTTACTTCCCACTTGTTTCTGAGTTGTTTGAAAGTTGTTTCATTCCTCTGCACATCAAGACAAAAAAGATGTTTTCTCAGTGCATGCAAAGCTTTGACAATACAAATAGTATACATTGCAATTTTACACCAAAGCACTTAAAGCAAACCTAATGGAAACACCTTAGGTTAACTTTCCACATGATTATCAGTAGTTTGTAAGTTGTTTCATGGCTCTGGTAATCAGGACAAAAAAGTTGATATCTCAGGTCATACAATGCTCTTAGATTTCAGTACTATACATTTCAATTTTACACCAAAGTGCAGAGTGCAAACCAGTTGGAAACATATTAAATTTACTTCCCACTTGTTTCTGAGTTGTTTGAAAGTTGTTTCATTCCGCTGCACATCAAGACAAAAAAGATGTTTTCTCAGTGCATGCAATGCTTTGACAATACAAATACTATACATTGCAATTTTACACCAAACTACTTAAAGTAAACCTAATGGAAACAGCTTAAGTTAAGTTTCCACATGATTATGAGTAGTTTGAAAGTTGTTTCATGGCTCTCGTCATCAAGACAAAAAAGTTGCTATCTCAGTGCCTACAATGCTCTGACATTAAAGTAGTTTACATTTCAATTTTACACCAAAGCACTTACTGCAAACCTGTTGGAAACATTTTCAGTTTACTTCCCACTTGTTTCTGAGTTGTTTGAAAGTTGTTTCCTTCCTCTGCACATCAAGACAAAAAAGATGTTTTCTCAGTGCATGCAATGCTTTGACAATACAAATAGTATACATTTCAATTTTATACCAAAGTACAGAGTGCAAACCTAATGGAAACACTTTAGGTTAACTTCCCACATGGTTATGAGTAGTTTGAAAGTTGTTTCATGGCTCTGGTCATCAAGGCAAAAAAGTTGCTATCTCAGTTGATAAAGTGCTCTGACATCAAAGTAGCATACATTTCAATTTTACACCAAAGTGCTTAAAGGAAGCCTAATGGAAACACAAGTTAACTTTCCACATGATTATGAATAGTTTGAAAGTTGTTTCATGGCTCTGGTTATCAAGACAAAAAAGTTGCTATCTCAGTGAATACAATGCTCTGACATTAAAGTAGTATACATTTCAATTTTCCACCAAAGTGCAGAGTGCAAAACAGATGGAAACATTTTAAGTTTACTTCCCACTTCTTTCTGAGTTGTTCGAAAGTTGTTTCATTCCTCTGCACATCAAGACAAAAAGGATGTTTTCTCAGTGCATGCAATGCTTTGACAATACAAATAGAATACATTGCAATTTTACACCAAACTACTTAAAGTAAACCTAATGGAAACATCTTAAGTTAACTTTCCACATGATTATGAGTAGTTTGAAAGTTGTTTCATGGCTCTGGTCATCAAGACAAAAAAGTTGCTATCTCAGTGCATACAGTGCTCTGACATTAAAGTAGTATACATTTCAATTTTACACCAAAGTTCTTACTGCAAACCAGTTGCAAACATATTAAGTTTACTTCCCACTTGTTTCTGAGTTGTTTGAAAGTTGTTTCATTCCTCTGCACATCAAGACAAAAAAGATGTTTTCTCAGTACATGCAATGCTTTGACAATACAAATAGTATACATTTCAATTTTACACCAAAGTACAGAGTGCAAACTTAATGGAAACACTTTAGGTTAACTTCCCACAGGTTATGAGTAGTTTGAAAGTTGTTTCATGGCTCTGGTCATCAGGACAAAAAAGTTGCTATCTTAGGTCATACAATGCTCTTAGATTTCAGTAGTACACATTTCAATTTTACACCAAACTACAGAGTGCAAACCAGTTGGAAACATATTAAGTTTACTTCCCACTTGTTTCTGAGTTGTTTGAAAGTTGTTTCATTCCTCTGCACATCAAGACAAAAAAGATGTTTTCTCAGTGCATGCAAAGCTTTGACAATACAAATAGTATACATTGCAATTTTACACCAAAGCACTTAAAGCAAACCTAATGGAAACACCTTAGGTTAACTTTCCACATGATTATCAGTAGTTTGTAAGTTGTTTCATGGCTCTGGTAATCAGGACAAAAAAGTTGCTATCTCAGGTCATACAATGCTCTTAGATTTCAGTAGTATACATTTCAATTTTACACCAAAGTGCAGAGTGCAAACCAGTTGGAAACATATTAAGTTTACTTCCCACTTGTTTCTGAGTTGTTTGAAAGTTGTTTCATTCCGCTGCACATCAAGACAAAAAAGATGTTTTCTCAGTGCATGCAATGCTTTGACAATACAAATACTATACATTGCAATTTTACACCAAACTACTTAAAGTAAACCTAATGGAAACAGCTTAAGTTAAGTTTCCACATGATTATGAGTAGTTTGAAAGTTGTTTCATGGCTCTCGTCATCAAGACAAAAAAGTTGCTATCTCAGTGCCTACAATGCTCTGACATTAAAGTAGTTTACATTTCAATTTTACACCAAGTACTTACTGCAAACCTGTTGGAAACATTTTCAGTTTACTTCCCACTTGTTTCTGAGTTGTTTGAAAGTTGTTTCCTTCCTCTGCACATCAAGACAAAAAAGATGTTTTCTCAGTGCATGCAATGCTTTGACAATACAAATAGTATACATTTCAATTTTACACCAAAGAACAGAGTGCAAACCTAATGGAAACACTTTAGGTTAACTTCCCACATGGTTATGAGTAGTTTGAAAGTTGTTTCATGGCTCTGGTCTTCAAGGCAAAAAAGTTGCTATCTCAGTTGATAAAGTGCTCTGATATCAAAGTAGCATACATTTCAATTTTACACCAAAGTGCTTAAAGCAAACCTAATGGAAACACCTTAAGTTAACTTACCACATGATTATGAATAGTTTGAAAGTTGTTTCATGGCTCTGGTCATCAAGACAAAAAAGTTGCTATCTCAGTGCATACAATTCTCTGACATTAAAGTAGTATACATTTCAATTTTACGCCAAAGTGCTTACTGGAAACCTGATGGAAACATTTTAAGTTTACTTCCCACTTGTTTCGAAGTTGTTTGAAAGTGATTTCATTCCTCTGCACATCAAGACAAAAAAGATGTTTTCTCTGTGCATACAATGCTTTGACAATACAAATAGTATACATTTCAATTTTACACCAAAGCACTTAAAGCAAACCTAATGGAAACACCTTAGGTTAACTTTCCACATGATTATCAGTAGTTTGAAAGTTGTTTCATGGCTCTGGTCATCAGGACAAAAAAGTTGCTATCTCCGGTTATACAATGCTCTTAGATTTCAGTAGTATACATTTCAATTTTACACCAAAGTGCAGAGTGCAAACCAGTTGGAAACATATTAAGTTTACTTCCCACTTGTTTCTGAGTTGTTTGAAAGTTGTTTCATTCCTCTGCACATCAAGACAAAAAAGATGTTTTCTCAGTGCATGCAATGCTTTGACAATACAAATACTATACATTGCAATTTTACACCAAACTACTTAATGTAAACCTAATGGAAACAGCTTAAGTTAAGTTTCCACATGATTATGAGTAGTTTGAAAGTTGTTTCATGGCTCTCGTCATCAAGACAAAAAAGTTGCTATCTCAGTGCCTACAATGCTCTGACATTAAAGTAGTTTACATTTCAATTTTACACCAAAGTACTTACTGCAAACCTGTTGGAAACATTTTCAGTTTACTTCCCACTTGTTTCTGAGTTGTTTGAAAGTTGTTTCCTTCCTCTGCACATCAAGACAAAAAAGATGTTTTCTCAGTGCATGCAATGCTTTGACAATACAAATAGTATACATTTCAATTTTACACCAAAGAACAGAGTGCAAACCTAATGGAAACACTTTAGGTTAACTTCCCACATGGTTATGAGTAGTTTGAAAGTTGTTTCATGGCTCTGGTCTTCAAGGCAAAAAAGTTGCTATCTCAGTTGATAAAGTGCTCTGATATCAAACTAGCATACATTTCAATTTTACACCAAAGTGCTTAAAGCAAACCTAATGGAAACACCTTAAGTTAACTTACCACATGATTATGAATAGTTTGAAAGTTGTTTCATGGCTCTGGTCATCAAGACAAAAAAGTTGCTATCTCAGTGCATACAATTCTCTGACATTAAAGTAGTATACATTTCAATTTTACACCAAAGTGCAGACTGCAAACCAGAAGGAAACATTTTAAGTTCACTTCCCACTTGTTTCTGAGTTGTTTGAAAGCTGTTTCATTCCTCTGCACATCAAGACAAAAAAGATGCTTTCTCAGTGCATACAATGCTTTGGCAATACAAATAGTATACATTTCAATTTTACACCAAAGTACAGAGTGCAAACTTAATGGAAACACTTTAGGTTAACTTCCCACATGGTTATGAGTAGTTTGAAAGTTGTTTCATGGCTCTGGTCATAAAGGCAAAAAAGTTGCTACCTCAGTGCATAGAGTGCTCTGTCATTAAAGTAGTATACATTTCAATTTTACGCCAAAGTGCTTACTGCAAACCTGATGGAAACATTTTAAGTTTACTTCCCACTTGTTTCGAAGTTGTTTGAAAGTGATTTCATTCCTCTGCACATCAAGACAAAAAAGATGTTTTCTATGTGCATACAATGCTTTGACAATACAAATAGTATACATTTCAATTTTACACCAAAGTACTTAAAGCAAACCTAATGGAAACACCTTAGGTTAACTTTCCACATGATTATCAGTAGTTTGAAAGTTGTTTCATGGCTCTGGTCATCAGGACAAAAAAGTTGCTATCTCAGTGCATACAATGCTCTGACATTAAAGTAGTTTACATTTCAATTTTACACCAAAGCACTTACTGCAAACCTGTTGGAAACATTTTCAGTTTACTTCCCACTTGTTTCTGAGTTGTTTGAAAGTTGTTTCCTTCCTCTGCACATCAAGACAAAAAAGATGTTTTCTCAGTGCATGCAATGCTTTGACAATACAAATAGTATACATTTCAATTTTATACCAAAGTACAGAGTGCAAACCTAATGGAAACACTTTAGGTTAACTTCCCACATGGTTATGAGTAGTTTGAAAGTTGTTTCATGGCTCTGGTCATCAAGGCAAAAAAGTTGCTATCTCAGTTGATAAAGTGCTCTGACATCAAAGTAGCATACATTTCAATTTTACACCAAAGTGCTTAAAGGAAGCCTAATGGAAACACAAGTTAACTTTCCACATGATTATGAATAGTTTGAAAGTTGTTTCATGGCTCTGGTTATCAAGACAAAAAAGTTGCTATCTCAGTGAATACAATGCTCTGACATTAAAGTAGTATACATTTCAATTTTCCACCAAAGTGCAGAGTGCAAAACAGATGGAAACATTTTAAGTTTACTTCCCACTTCTTTCTGAGTTGTTCGAAAGTTGTTTCATTCCTCTGCACATCAAGACAAAAAGGATGTTTTCTCAGTGCATGCAATGCTTTGACAATACAAATAGAATACATTGCAATTTTACACCAAACTACTTAAAGTAAACCTAATGGAAACATCTTAAGTTAACTTTCCACATGATTATGAGTAGTTTGAAAGTTGTTTCATGGCTCTGGTCATCAAGACAAAAAAGTTGCTATCTCAGTGCATACAGTGCTCTGACATTAAAGTAGTATACATTTCAATTTTACACCAAAGTTCTTACTGCAAACCAGTTGCAAACATATTAAGTTTACTTCCCACTTGTTTCTGAGTTGTTTGAAAGTTGTTTCATTCCTCTGCACATCAAGACAAAAAAGATGTTTTCTCAGTGCATGCAAAGCTTTGACAATACAAATAGTATACATTGCAATTTTACACCAAAGCACTTAAAGCAAACCTAATGGAAACACCTTAGGTTAACTTTCCACATGATTATCAGTAGTTTGTAAGTTGTTTCATGGCTCTGGTAATCAGGACAAAAAAGTTGCTATCTCAGGTCATACAATGCTCTTAGATTTCAGTAGTATACATTTCAATTTTACACCAAAGTGCAGAGTGCAAACCAGTTGGAAACATATTAAGTTTACTTCCCACTTGTTTCTGAGTTGTTTGAAAGTTGTTTCATTCCTCTGCACATCAAGACAAAAAAGATGTTTTCTCAGTGCATGCAATGCTTTGACAATACAAATACTATACATTGCAATTTTACACCAAACTACTTAAAGTAAACCTAATGGAAACAGCTTAAGTTAAGTTTCCACATCATTATGAGTAGTTTGAAAGTTGTTTCATGGCTCTCGTCATCAAGACAAAAAAGTTGCTATCTCAGTGCCTACAATGCTCTGACATTAAAGTAGTTTACATTTCAATTTTACACCAAAGTACTTACTGCAAACCTGTTGGAAACATTTTCAGTTTACTTCCCACTTGTTTCTGAGTTGTTTGAAAGTTGTTTCCTTCCTCTGCACATCAAGACAAAAAAGATGTTTTCTCAGTGCATGCAATGCTTTGACAATACAAATAGTATACATTTCAATTTTACACCAAAGAACAGAGTGCAAACCTAATGGAAACACTTTAGGTTAACTTCCCACATGGTTATGAGTAGTTTGAAAGTTGTTTCATGGCTCTGGTCTTCAAGGCAAAAAAGTTGCTATCTCAGTTGATAAAGTGCTCTGATATCAAAGTAGCATACATTTCAATTTTACACCAAAGTGCTTAAAGCAAACCTAATGGAAACACCTTAAGTTAACTTACCACATGATTATGAATAGTTTGAAAGTTGTTTCATGGCTCTGGTCATCAAGACAAAAAAGTTGCTATCTCAGTGCATACAATTCTCTGACATTAAAGTAGTATACATTTCAATTTTACACCAAAGTGCAGACTTCAAACCAGAAGGAAACATTTTAAGTTTACTTCCCACTTGTTTCGAAGTTGTTTGAAAGTGATTTCATTCCTCTGCACATCAAGACAAAAAAGATGTTTTCTCTGTGCATACAATGCTTTGACAATACAAATAGTATACATTTCAATTTTACACCAAAGTACTTAAAGCAAACCTAATGGAAACACCTTAGGTTAACTTTCCACATGATTATCAGTAGTTTGAAAGTTGTTTCATGGCTCTGGTCTTCAAGGCAAAAAAGTTGCTATCTCAGTTGATAAAGTGCTCTGATATCAAAGTAGCATACATTGCAATTTTACACCAAACTACTTAAAGTAAACCTAATGGAAACAGCTTAAGTTAAGTTTCCACATGATTATGAGTAGTTTGAAAGTTGTTTCATGGCTCTCGTCATCAAGACAAAAAAGTTGCTATCTCAGTGCCTACAATGCTCTGACATTAAAGTAGTTTACATTTCAATTTTACACCAAAGTACTTACTGCAAACCTGTTGGAAACATTTTCAGTTTACTTCCCACTTGTTTCTGAGTTGTTTGAAAGTTGTTTCCTTCCTCTGCACATCAAGACAAAAAAGATGTTTTCTCAGTGCATGCAATGCTTTGACAATACAAATAGTATACATTTCAATTTTACACCAAAGAACAGAGTGCAAACCTAATGGAAACACTTTAGGTTAACTTCCCACATGGTTATGAGTAGTTTGAAAGTTGTTTCATGGCTCTGGTCTTCAAGGCAAAAAAGTTGCTATCTCAGTTGATAAAGTGCTCTGATATCAAACTAGCATACATTTCAATTTTACACCAAAGTGCTTAAAGCAAACCTAATGGAAACACCTTAAGTTATCTTACCACATGATTATGAATAGTTTGAAAGTTGTTTCATGGCTCTGGTCATCAAGACAAAAAAGTTGCTATCTCAGTGCATACAATTCTCTGACATTAAAGTAGTATACATTTCAATTTTACACCAAAGTGCAGACTGCAAACCAGAAGGAAACATTTTAAGTTCACTTCCCACTTGTTTCTGAGTTGTTTGAAAGCTGTTTCATTCCTCTGCACATCAAGACAAAAAAGATGTTTTCTCAGTGCATACAATGCTTTGACAATACAAATAGCATACATTTCAATTTTACACCAAAGTACAGAGTGCAAACTTAATGGAAACACTTTAGGTTAACTTCCCACATGGTTATGAGTAGTTTGAAAGTTGTTTCATGGCTCTGGTCATCAAGGCAAAAAAGTTGCTGCCTCAGTGCATAGAGTGCTCTGACATTAAAGTAGTATACATTTCAATTTTACGCCAAAGTGCTTACTGCAAACCTGATGGAAACATTTTAAGTTTACTTCCCACTTGTTTCGAAGTTGTTTGAAAGTGATTTCATTCCTCTGCACATCAAGACAAAAAAGATGTTTTCTCTGTGCATACAATGCTTTGACAATACAAATAGTATACATTTCAATTTTACACCAAAGTACTTAAAGCAAACCTAATGGAAACACTTTAGGTTAACTTCCCACATGGTTATGAGTAGTTTGAAAGTTGTTTCATGGCTCTGGTCATCAAGGCAAAAAAGCTGCTATCTCAGTTGATAAAGTGCTCTGACATCAAAGTAGCATACATTTCAATTTTACACCAAAGTGCTTAAAGGAAGCCTAATGGAAACACCTTAAGTTAACTTTCCACATGATTATGAATAGTTTGAAAGTTGTTTCATGGCTCTGGTTATCAAGACAAAAAAGTTGCTATCTCAGTGAATACAATGCTCTGACATTAAAGTAGTATACATTTCAATTTTCCACCAAAGTGCAGAGTGCAAAACAGATGGAAACATTTTAAGTTTACTTCCCACTTCTTTCTGAGTTGTTTGAAAGTTGTTTCATTCCTCTGCACATCAAGACAAAAAGGATGTTTTCTCAGTGCATGCAATGCTTTGACAATACAAATAGTATACATTGCAATTTTACACCAAAAACTACTTAAAGTAAACCTAATGGAAACATCTTAAGTTAACTTTCCACATGATTATGAGTAGTTTGAAAGTTGTTTCATGGCTCTGGTCATCAAGACAAAAAAGTTGCAATCTCAGTGCATACAGTGCTCTGACATTAAATTAGTATAAATTTCAATTTTACACCAAAGTTCTTACTGCAAACCAGTTGCAAACATATTAAGTTTACTTCCCACTTGTTTCTGAGTTGTTTGAAAGTTGTTTCATTCCTCTGCACATCAAGACAAAAAAGATGTTTTCTCAGTACATGCAATGCTTTGACAATACAAATAGTATACATTTCAATTTTACACCAAAGTACAGAGTGCAAACTTAATGGAAACACTTTAGGTTAACTTCCCACAGGTTATGAGTAGTTTGAAAGTTGTTTCATGGCTCTGGTCATCAGGACAAAGAAGTTGCTATCTTAGGTCATACAATGCTCTTAGATTTCAGTAGTACACATTTCAATTTTACACCAAACTACAGAGTGCAAACCAGTTGGAAACATATTAAGTTTACTTCCCACTTGTTTCTGAGTTGTTTGAAAGTTGTTTCATTCCTCTGCACATCAAGACAAAAAAGATGTTTTCTCAGTGCATGCAAAGCTTTGACAATACAAATAGTATACATTGCAATTTTACACCAAAGCACTTAAAGCAAACCTAATGGAAACACCTTAGGTTAACTTTCCACATGATTATCAGTAGTTTGTAAGTTGTTTCATGGCTCTGGTAATCAGGACAAAAAAGTTGATATCTCAGGTCATACAATGCTCTTAGATTTCAGTACTATACATTTCAATTTTACACCAAAGTGCAGAGTGCAAACCAGTTGGAAACATATTAAATTTACTTCCCACTTGTTTCTGAGTTGTTTGAAAGTTGTTTCATTCCGCTGCACATCAAGACAAAAAAGATGTTTTCTCAGTGCATGCAATGCTTTGACAATACAAATACTATACATTGCAATTTTACACCAAACTACTTAAAGTAAACCTAATGGAAACAGCTTAAGTTAAGTTTCCACATGATTATGAGTAGTTTGAAAGTTGTTTCATGGCTCTGGTCATCAAGACAAAAAAGTTGCTATCTCAGTGCCTACAATGCTCTGACATTAAAGTAGTTTACATTTCAATTTTACACCAAAGTACTTACTGCAAACCTGTTGGAAACATTTTCAGTTTACTTCCCACTTGTTTCTGAGTTGTTTGAAAGTTGTTTCCTTCCTCTGCACATCAAGACAAAAAAGATGTTTTCTCAGTGCATGCAATGCTTTGACAATACAAATAGTATACATTTCAATTTTACACCAAAGAACAGAGTGCAAACCTAATGGAAACACTTTAGGTTAACTTCCCACATGGTTATGAGTAGTTTGAAAGTTGTTTCATGGCTCTGGTCTTCAAGGCAAAAAAGTTGCTATCTCAGTTGATAAAGTGCTCTGATATCAAAGTAGCATACATTGCAATTTTACACCAAACTACTTAAAGTAAACCTAATGGAAACAGCTTAAGTTAAGTTTCCACATGATTATGAGTAGTTTGAAAGTTGTTTCATGGCTCTCGTCATCAAGACAAAAAAGTTGCTATCTCAGTGCCTACAATGCTCTGACATTAAAGTAGTTTACATTTCAATTTTACACCAAAGTACTTACTGCAAACCTGTTGGAAACATTTTCAGTTTACTTCCCACTTGTTTCTGAGTTGTTTGAAAGTTGTTTCCTTCCTCTGCACATCAAGACAAAAAAGATGTTTTCTCAGTGCATGCAATGCTTTGACAATACAAATAGTATACATTTCAATTTTACACCAAAGAACAGAGTGCAAACCTAATGGAAACACTTTAGGTTAACTTCCCACATGGTTATGAGTAGTTTGAAAGTTGTTTCATGGCTCTGGTCTTCAAGGCAAAAAAGTTGCTATCTCAGTTGATAAAGTGCTCTGATATCAAAGTAGCATACATTTCAGTTTTACACCAAAGTGCTTAAAGCAAACCTAATGGAAACACCTTAAGTTAACTTACCACATGATTATGAATAGTTTGAAAGTTGTTTCATGGCTCTGGTCATCAAGACAAAAAAGTTGCTATCTCAGTGCATACAATTCTCTGACATTAAAGTAGTATACATTTCAATTTTACGCCAAAGTGCTTACTGGAAACCTGATGGAAACATTTTAAGTTTACTTCCCACTTGTTTCGAAGTTGTTTGAAAGTGATTTCATTCCTCTGCACATCAAGACAAAAAAGATGTTTTCTCTGTGCATACAATGCTTTGACAATACAAATAGTATACATTTCAATTTTACACCAAAGCACTTAAAGCAAACCTAATGGAAACACCTTAGGTTAACTTTCCACATGATTATCAGTAGTTTGAAAGTTGTTTCATGGCTCTGGTCATCAGGACAAAAAAGTTGCTATCTCCGGTTATACAATGCTCTTAGATTTCAGTAGTATACATTTCAATTTTACACCAAAGTGCAGAGTGCAAACCAGTTGGAAACATATTAAGTTTACTTCCCACTTGTTTCTGAGTTGTTTGAAAGTTGTTTCATTCCTCTGCACATCAAGACAAAAAAGATGTTTTCTCAGTGCATGCAATGCTTTGACAATACAAATACTATACATTGCAATTTTACACCAAACTACTTAATGTAAACCTAATGGAAACAGCTTAAGTTAAGTTTCCACATGATTATGAGTAGTTTGAAAGTTGTTTCATGGCTCTCGTCATCAAGACAAAAAAGTTGCTATCTCAGTGCCTACAATGCTCTGACATTAAAGTAGTTTACATTTCAATTTTACACCAAAGTACTTACTGCAAACCTGTTGGAAACATTTTCAGTTTACTTCCCACTTGTTTCTGAGTTGTTTGAAAGTTGTTTCCTTCCTCTGCACATCAAGACAAAAAAGATGTTTTCTCAGTGCATGCAATGCTTTGACAATACAAATAGTATACATTTCAATTTTACACCAAAGAACAGAGTGCAAACCTAATGGAAACACTTTAGGTTAACTTCCCACATGGTTATGAGTAGTTTGAAAGTTGTTTCATGGCTCTGGTCTTCAAGGCAAAAAAGTTGCTATCTCAGTTGATAAAGTGCTCTGATATCAAAGTAGCATACATTTCAATTTTACACCAAAGTGCTTAAAGCAAACCTAATGGAAACACCTTAAGTTAACTTACCACATGATTATGAATAGTTTGAAAGTTGTTTCATGGCTCTGGTCATCAAGACAAAAAAGTTGCTATCTCAGTGCATACAATTCTCTGACATTAAAGTAGTATACATTTCAATTTTACACCAAAGTGCAGACTGCAAACCAGAAGGAAACATTTTAAGTTCACTTCCCACTTGTTTCTGAGTTGTTTGAAAGCTGTTTCATTCCTCTGCACATCAAGACAAAAAAGATGCTTTCTCAGTGCATACAATGCTTTGACAATACAAATAGTATACATTTCAATTTTACACCAAAGTACAGAGTGCAAACTTAATGGAAACACTTTAGGTTAACTTCCCACATGGTTATGAGTAGTTTGAAAGTTGTTTCATGGCTCTGGTCATAAAGGCAAAAAAGTTGCTGCCTCAGTGCATAGAGTGCTCTGTCATTAAAGTAGTATACATTTCAATTTTACGCCAAAGTGCTTACTGCAAACCTGATGGAAACATTTTAAGTTTACTTCCCACTTGTTTCGAAGTTGTTTGAAAGTGATTTCATTCCTCTGCACATCAAGACAAAAAAGATGTTTTCTCTGTGCATACAATGCTTTGACAATACAAATAGTATACATTTCAATTTTACACCAAAGTACTTAAAGCAAACCTAATGGAAACACCTTAGGTTAACTTTCCACATGATTATCAGTAGTTTGAAAGTTGTTTCATGGCTCTGGTCATCAGGACAAAAAAGTTGCTATCTCAGTGCATACAATGCTCTGACATTAAAGTAGTTTACATTTCAATTTTACACCAAAGCACTTACTGCAAACCTGTTGGAAACATTTTCAGTTTACTTCCCACTTGTTTCTGAGTTGTTTGAAAGTTGTTTCCTTCCTCTGCACATCAAGACAAAAAAGATGTTTTCTCAGTGCATGCAATGCTTTGACAATACAAATAGTATACATTTCAATTTTATACCAAAGTACAGAGTGCAAACCTAATGGAAACACTTTAGGTTAACATCCCACATGGTTATGAGTAGTTTGAAAGTTGTTTCATGGCTCTGGTCATCAAGGCAAAAAAGTTGCTATCTCAGTTGATAAAGTGCTCTGACATCAAAGTAGCATACATTTCAATTTTACACCAAAGTGCTTAAAGGAAGCCTAACGGAAACACAAGTTAACTTTCCACATGATTATGAATAGTTTGAAAGTTGTTTCATGGCTCTGGTTATCAAGACAAAAAAGTTGCTATCTCAGTGAATACAATGCTCTGACATTAAAGTAGTATACATTTCAATTTTCCACCAAAGTGCAGAGTGCAAAACAGATGGAAACATTTTAAGTTTACTTCCCACTTCTTTCTGAGTTGTTCGAAAGTTGTTTCATTCCTCTGCACATCAAGACAAAAAGGATGTTTTCTCAGTGCATGCAATGCTTTGACAATACAAATAGAATACATTGCAATTTTACACCAAACTACTTAAAGTAAACCTAATGGAAACATCTTAAGTTAACTTTCCACATGATTATGAGTAGTTTGAAAGTTGTTTCATGGCTCTGGTCATCAAGACAAAAAAGTTGCTATCTCAGTGCATACAGTGCTCTGACATTAAAGTAGTATACATTTCAATTTTACACCAAAGTTCTTACTGCAAACCAGTTGCAAACATATTAAGTTTACTTCCCACTTGTTTCTGAGTTGTTTGAAAGTTGTTTCATTCCTCTGCACATCAAGACAAAAAAGATGTTTTCTCAGTACATGCAATGCTTTGACAATACAAATAGTATACATTTCAATTTTACACCAAAGTACAGAGTGCAAACTTAATGGAAACACTTTAGGTTAACTTCCCACAGGTTATGAGTAGTTTGAAAGTTGTTTCATGGCTCTGGTCATCAGGACAAAAAAGTTGCAATCTTAGGTCATACAATGCTCTTAGATTTCAGTAGTACACATTTCAATTTTACACCAAACTACAGAGTGCAAACCAGTTGGAAACATATTAAGTTTACTTCCCACTTGTTTCTGAGTTGTTTGAAAGTTGTTTCATTCCTCTGCACATCAAGACAAAAAAGATGTTTTCTCAGTGCATGCAAAGCTTTGACAATACAAATAGTATACATTGCAATTTTACACCAAAGCACTTAAAGCAAACCTAATGGAAACACCTTAGGTTAACTTTCCACATGATTATCAGTAGTTTGTAAGTTGTTTCATGGCTCTGGTAATCAGGACAAAAAAGTTGATATCTCAGGTCATACAATGCTCTTAGATTTCAGTACTATACATTTCAATTTTACACCAAAGTGCAGAGTGCAAACCAGTTGGAAACATATTAAATTTACTTCCCACTTGTTTCTGAGTTGTTTGAAAGTTGTTTCATTCCGCTGCACATCAAGACAAAAAAGATGTTTTCTCAGTGCATGCAATGCTTTGACAATACAAATACTATACATTGCAATTTTACACCAAACTACTTAAAGTAAACCTAATGGAAACAGCTTAAGTTAAGTTTCCACATGATTATGAGTAGTTTGAAAGTTGTTTCATGGCTCTGGTCATCAAGACAAAAAAGTTGCTATCTCAGTGCCTACAATGCTCTGACATTAAAGTAGTTTACATTTCAATTTTACACCAAAGTACTTACTGCAAACCTGTTGGAAACATTTTCAGTTTACTTCCCACTTGTTTCTGAGTTGTTTGAAAGTTGTTTCCTTCCTCTGCACATCAAGACAAAAAAGATGTTTTCTCAGTGCATGCAATGCTTTGACAATACAAATAGTATACATTTCAATTTTACACCAAAGAACAGAGTGCAAACCTAATGGAAACACTTTAGGTTAACTTCCCACATGGTTATGAGTAGTTTGAAAGTTGTTTCATGGCTCTGGTCTTCAAGGCAGAAAAGTTGCTATCTCAGTTGATAAAGTGCTCTGATATCAAAGTAGCATACATTGCAATTTTACACCAAACTACTTAAAGTAAACCTAATGGAAACAGCTTAAGTTAAGTTTCCACATGATTATGAGTAGTTTGAAAGTTGTTTCATGGCTCTCGTCATCAAGACAAAAAAGTTGCTATCTCAGTGCCTACAATGCTCTGACATTAAAGTAGTTTACATTTCAATTTTACACCAAAGTACTTACTGCAAACCTGTTGGAAACATTTTCAGTTTACTTCCCACTTGTTTCTGAGTTGTTTGAAAGTTGTTTCCTTCCTCTGCACATCAAGACAAAAAAGATGTTTTCTCAGTGCATGCAATGCTTTGACAATACAAATAGTATACATTTCAATTTTACACCAAAGAACAGAGTGCAAACCTAATGGAAACACTTTAGGTTAACTTCCCACATGGTTATGAGTAGTTTGAAAGTTGTTTCATGGCTCTGGTCTTCAAGGCAAAAAAGTTGCTATCTCAGTTGATAAAGTGCTCTGATATCAAAGTAGCATACATTTCAATTTTACACCAAAGTGCTTAAAGCAAACCTAATGGAAACACCTTAAGTTAACTTACCACATGATTATGAATAGTTTGAAAGTTGTTTCATGGCTCTGGTCATCAAGACAAAAAAGTTGCTATCTCAGTGCATACAATTCTCTGACATTAAAGTAGTATACATTTCAATTTTACGCCAAAGTGCTTACTGGAAACCTGATGGAAACATTTTAAGTTTACTTCCCACTTGTTTCGAAGTTGTTTGAAAGTGATTTCATTCCTCTGCACATCAAGACAAAAAAGATGTTTTCTCTGTGCATACAATGCTTTGACAATACAAATAGTATACATTTCAATTTTACACCAAAGCACTTAAAGCAAACCTAATGGAAACACCTTAGGTTAACTTTCCACATGATTATCAGTAGTTTGAAAGTTGTTTCATGGCTCTGGTCATCAGGACAAAAAAGTTGCTATCTCCGGTTATACAATGCTCTTAGATTTCAGTAGTATACATTTCAATTTTACACCAAAGTGCAGAGTGCAAACCAGTTGGAAACATATTAAGTTTACTTCCCACTTGTTTCTGAGTTGTTTGAAAGTTGTTTCATTCCTCTGCACATCAAGACAAAAAAGATGTTTTCTCAGTGCATGCAATGCTTTGACAATACAAATACTATACATTGCAATTTTACACCAAACTACTTAATGTAAACCTAATGGAAACAGCTTAAGTTAAGTTTCCACATGATTATGAGTAGTTTGAAAGTTGTTTCATGGCTCTCGTCATCAAGACAAAAAAGTTGCTATCTCAGTGCCTACAATGCTCTGACATTAAAGTAGTTTACATTTCAATTTTACACCAAAGTACTTACTGCAAACCTGTTGGAAACATTTTCAGTTTACTTCCCACTTGTTTCTGAGTTGTTTGAAAGTTGTTTCCTTCCTCTGCACATCAAGACAAAAAAGATGTTTTCTCAGTGCATGCAATGCTTTGACAATACAAATAGTATACATTTCAATTTTACACCAAAGAACAGAGTGCAAACCTAATGGAAACACTTTAGGTTAACTTCCCACATGGTTATGAGTAGTTTGAAAGTTGTTTCATGGCTCTGGTCTTCAAGGCAAAAAAGTTGCTATCTCAGTTGATAAAGTGCTCTGATATCAAAGTAGCATACATTTCAATTTTACACCAAAGTGCTTAAAGCAAACCTAATGGAAACACCTTAAGTTAACTTACCACATGATTATGAATAGTTTGAAAGTTGTTTCATGGCTCTGGTCATCAAGACAAAAAAGTTGCTATCTCAGTGCATACAATTCTCTGACATTAAAGTAGTATACATTTCAATTTTACACCAAAGTGCAGACTGCAAACCAGAAGGAAACATTTTAAGTTCACTTCCCACTTGTTTCTGAGTTGTTTGAAAGCTGTTTCATTCCTCTGCACATCAAGACAAAAAAGATGCTTTCTCAGTGCATACAATGCTTTGACAATACAAATAGTATACATTTCAATTTTACACCAAAGTACAGAGTGCAAACTTAATGGAAACACTTTAGGTTAACTTCCCACATGGTTATGAGTAGTTTGAAAGTTGTTTCATGGCTCTGGTCATAAAGGCAAAAAAGTTGCTGCCTCAGTGCATAGAGTGCTCTGTCATTAAAGTAGTATACATTTCAATTTTACGCCAAAGTGCTTACTGCAAACCTGATGGAAACATTTTAAGTTTACTTCCCACTTGTTTCGAAGTTGTTTGAAAGTGATTTCATTCCTCTGCACATCAAGACAAAAAAGATGTTTTCTCTGTGCATACAATGCTTTGACAATACAAATAGTATACATTTCAATTTTACACCAAAGTACTTAAAGCAAACCTAATGGAAACACCTTAGGTTAACTTTCCACATGATTATCAGTAGTTTGAAAGTTGTTTCATGGCTCTGGTCATCAGGACAAAAAAGTTGCTATCTCAGTGCATACAATGCTCTGACATTAAAGTAGTTTACATTTCAATTTTACACCAAAGCACTTACTGCAAACCTGTTGGAAACATTTTCAGTTTACTTCCCACTTGTTTCTGAGTTGTTTGAAAGTTGTTTCCTTCCTCTGCACATCAAGACAAAAAAGATGTTTTCTCAGTGCATGCAATGCTTTGACAATACAAATAGTATACATTTCAATTTTATACCAAAGTACAGAGTGCAAACCTAATGGAAACACTTTAGGTTAACTTCCCACATGGTTATGAGTAGTTTGAAAGTTGTTTCATGGCTCTGGTCATCAAGGCAAAAAAGTTGCTATCTCAGTTGATAAAGTGCTCTGACATCAAAGTAGCATACATTTCAATTTTACACCAAAGTGCTTAAAGGAAGCCTAATGGAAACACAAGTTAACTTTCCACATGATTATGAATAGTTTGAAAGTTGTTTCATGGCTCTGGTTATCAAGACAAAAAAGTTGCTATCTCAGTGAATACAATGCTCTGACATTAAAGTAGTATACATTTCAATTTTCCACCAAAGTGCAGAGTGCAAAACAGATGGAAACATTTTAAGTTTACTTCCCACTTCTTTCTGAGTTGTTCGAAAGTTGTTTCATTCCTCTGCACATCAAGACAAAAAGGATGTTTTCTCAGTGCATGCAATGCTTTGACAATACAAATAGAATACATTGCAATTTTACACCAAACTACTTAAAGTAAACCTAATGGAAACATCTTAAGTTAACTTTCCACATGATTATGAGTAGTTTGAAAGTTGTTTCATGGCTCTGGTCATCAAGACAAAAAAGTTGCTATCTCAGTGCATACAGTGCTCTGACATTAAAGTAGTATACATTTCAATTTTACACCAAAGTTCTTACTGCAAACCAGTTGCAAACATATTAAGTTTACTTCCCACTTGTTTCTGAGTTGTTTGAAAGTTGTTTCATTCCTCTGCACATCAAGACAAAAAAGATGTTTTCTCAGTACATGCAATGCTTTGACAATACAAATAGTATACATTTCAATTTTACACCAAAGTACAGAGTGCAAACTTAATGGAAACACTTTAGGTTAACTTCCCACAGGTTATGAGTAGTTTGAAAGTTGTTTCATGGCTCTGGTCATCAGGACAAAAAAGTTGCTATCTTAGGTCATACAATGCTCTTAGATTTCAGTAGTACACATTTCAATTTTACACCAAACTACAGAGTGCAAACCAGTTGGAAACATATTAAGTTTACTTCCCACTTGTTTCTGAGTTGTTTGAAAGTTGTTTCATTCCTCTGCACATCAAGACAAAAAAGATGTTTTCTCAGTGCATGCAAAGCTTTGACAATACAAATAGTATACATTGCAATTTTACACCAAAGCACTTAAAGCAAACCTAATGGAAACACCTTAGGTTAACTTTCCACATGATTATCAGTAGTTTGTAAGTTGTTTCATGGCTCTGGTAATCAGGACAAAAAAGTTGCTATCTCAGGTCATACAATGCTCTTAGATTTCAGTAGTATACATTTCAATTTTACACCAAAGTGCAGAGTGCAAACCAGTTGGAAACATATTAAGTTTACTTCCCACTTGTTTCTGAGTTGTTTGAAAGTTGTTTCATTCCTCTGCACATCAAGACAAAAAAGATGTTTTCTCAGTGCATGCAATGCTTTGACAATACAAATACTATACATTGCAATTTTACACCAAACTACTTAAAGTAAACCTAATGGAAACAGCTTAAGTTAAGTTTCCACATCATTATGAGTAGTTTGAAAGTTGTTTCATGGCTCTCGTCATCAAGACAAAAAAGTTGCTATCTCAGTGCCTACAATGCTCTGACATTAAAGTAGTTTACATTTCAATTTTACACCAAACTACTTACTGCAAACCTGTTGGAAACATTTTCAGTTTACTTCCCACTTGTTTCTGAGTTGTTTGAAAGTTGTTTCCTTCCTCTGCACATCAAGACAAAAAAGATGTTTTCTCAGTGCATGCAATGCTTTGACAATACAAATAGTATACATTTCAATTTTACACCAAAGAACAGAGTGCAAACCTAATGGAAACACTTTAGGTTAACTTCCCACATGGTTATGAGTAGTTTGAAAGTTGTTTCATGGCTCTGGTCTTCAAGGCAAAAAAGTTGCTATCTCAGTTGATAAAGTGCTCTGATATCAAAGTAGCATACATTTCAATTTTACACCAAAGTGCTTAAAGCAAACCTAATGGAAACACCTTAAGTTAACTTACCACATGATTATGAATAGTTTGAAAGTTGTTTCATGGCTCTGGTCATCAAGACAAAAAAGTTGCTATCTCAGTGCATACAATTCTCTGACATTAAAGTAGTATACATTTCAATTTTACACCAAAGTGCAGACTTCAAACCAGAAGGAAACATTTTAAGTTTACTTCCCACTTGTTTCGAAGTTGTTTGAAAGTGATTTCATTCCTCTGCACATCAAGACAAAAAAGATGTTTTCTCTGTGCATACAATGCTTTGACAATACAAATAGTATACATTTCAATTTTACACCAAAGTACTTAAAGCAAACTTAATGGAAACACCTTAGGTTAACTTTCCACATGATTATCAGTAGTTTGAAAGTTGTTTCATGGCTCTGGTCATCAGGACAAAAAAGTTGCTATCTCAGTGCATACAATGCTCTGACATTAAAGTAGTTTACATTTCAATTTTACACCAAAGCACTTACTGCAAACCTGTTGGAAACATTTTCAGTTTACTTCCCACTTGTTTCTGAGTTGTTTGAAAGTTGTTTCCTTCCTCTGCACATCAAGACAAAAAAGATGTTTTCTCAGTGCATGCAATTCTTTGACAATACAAATAGTATACATTTCAATTTTATACCAAAGTACAGAGTGCAAACCTAATGGAAACACTTTAGGTTAACTTCCCACATGGTTATGAGTAGTTTGAAAGTTGTTTCATGGCTCTGGTCATCAAGGCAAAAAAGTTGCTATCTCAGTTGATAAAGTGCTCTGACATCAAAGTAGCATACATTTCAATTTTACACCAAAGTGCTTAAAGGAAGCCTAATGGAAACACCTTAAGTTAACTTTCCACATGATTATGAATAGTTTGAAAGTTGTTTCATGGCTCTGGTTATCAAGACAAAAAAGTTGCTATCTCAGTGAATACAATGCTCTGACATTAAAGTAGTATACATTTCAATTTTCCACCAAAGTGCAGAGTGCAAAGCAGATGGAAACATTTTAAGTTTACTTCCCACTTCTTTCTGAGTTGTTTGAAAGTTGTTTCATTCCTCTGCACATCAAGACAAAAAGGATGTTTTCTCAGTGCATGCAATGCTTTGACAATACAAATAGTATACATTGCAATTTTACGCCAAAAAGTACTTAAAGTAAACCTAATGGAAACATCTTAAGTTAACTTTCCACATGATTATGAGTAGTTTGAAAGTTGTTTCATGGCTCTGGTCATCAAGACAAAAAAGTTGCAATCTCAGTGCATACAGTGCTCTGACATTAAATTAGTATAAATTTCAATTTTACACCAAAGTTCTTACTGCAAACCAGTTGCAAACATATTAAGTTTACTTCCCACTTGTTTCTGAGTTGTTTGAAAGTTGTTTCATTCCTCTGCACATCAAGACAAAAAAGATGTTTTCTCAGTACATGCAATGCTTTGACAATACAAATAGTATACATTTCAATTTTACACCAAAGTACAGAGTGCAAACTTAATGGAAACACTTTAGGTTAACTTCCCACAGGTTATGAGTAGTTTGAAAGTTGTTTCATGGCTCTGGTCATCAGGACAAAGAAGTTGCTATCTTAGGTCATACAATGCTCTTAGATTTCAGTAGTACACATTTCAATTTTACACCAAACTACAGAGTGCAAACCAGTTGGAAACATATTAAGTTTACTTCCCACTTGTTTCTGAGTTGTTTGAAAGTTGTTTCATTCCTCTGCACATCAAGACAAAAAAGATGTTTTCTCAGTGCATGCAAAGCTTTGACAATACAAATAGTATACATTGCAATTTTACACCAAAGCACTTAAAGCAAACCTAATGGAAACACCTTAGGTTAACTTTCCACATGATTATCAGTAGTTTGTAAGTTGTTTCATGGCTCTGGTAATCAGGACAAAAAAGTTGATATCTCAGGTCATACAATGCTCTTAGATTTCAGTACTATACATTTCAATTTTACACCAAAGTGCAGAGTGCAAACCAGTTGGAAACATATTAAATTTACTTCCCACTTGTTTCTGAGTTGTTTGAAAGTTGTTTCATTCCGCTGCACATCAAGACAAAAAAGATGTTTTCTCAGTGCATGCAATGCTTTGACAATACAAATACTATACATTGCAATTTTACACCAAACTACTTAAAGTAAACCTAATGGAAACAGCTTAAGTTAAGTTTCCACATGATTATGAGTAGTTTGAAAGTTGTTTCATGGCTCTGGTCATCAAGACAAAAAAGTTGCTATCTCAGTGCCTACAATGCTCTGACATTAAAGTAGTTTACATTTCAATTTTACACCAAAGTACTTACTGCAAACCTGTTGGAAACATTTTCAGTTTACTTCCCACTTGTTTCTGAGTTGTTTGAAAGTTGTTTCCTTCCTCTGCACATCAAGACAAAAAAGATGTTTTCTCAGTGCATGCAATGCTTTGACAATACAAATAGTATACATTTCAATTTTACACCAAAGAACAGAGTGCAAACCTAATGGAAACACTTTAGGTTAACTTCCCACATGGTTATGAGTAGTTTGAAAGTTGTTTCATGGCTCTGGTCTTCAAGGCAAAAAAGTTGCTATCTCAGTTGATAAAGTGCTCTGATATCAAAGTAGCATACATTGCAATTTTACACCAAACTACTTAAAGTAAACCTAATGGAAACAGCTTAAGTTAAGTTTCCACATGATTATGAGTAGTTTGAAAGTTGTTTCATGGCTCTCGTCATCAAGACAAAAAAGTTGCTATCTCAGTGCCTACAATGCTCTGACATTAAAGTAGTTTACATTTCAATTTTACACCAAAGTACTTACTGCAAACCTGTTGGAAACATTTTCAGTTTACTTCCCACTTGTTTCTGAGTTGTTTGAAAGTTGTTTCCTTCCTCTGCACATCAAGACAAAAAAGATGTTTTCTCAGTGCATGCAATGCTTTGACAATACAAATAGTATACATTTCAATTTTACACCAAAGAACAGAGTGCAAACCTAATGGAAACACTTTAGGTTAACTTCCCACATGGTTATGAGTAGTTTGAAAGTTGTTTCATGGCTCTGGTCTTCAAGGCAAAAAAGTTGCTATCTCAGTTGATAAAGTGCTCTGATATCAAAGTAGCATACATTTCAATTTTACACCAAAGTGCTTAAAGCAAACCTAATGGAAACACCTTAAGTTAACTTACCACATGATTATGAATAGTTTGAAAGTTGTTTCATGGCTCTGGTCATCAAGACAAAAAAGTTGCTATCTCAGTGCATACAATTCTCTGACATTAAAGTAGTATACATTTCAATTTTACACCAAAGTGCAGACTTCAAACCAGAAGGAAACATTTTAAGTTTACTTCCCACTTGTTTCGAAGTTGTTTGAAAGTGATTTCATTCCTCTGCACATCAAGACAAAAAAGATGTTTTCTCTGTGCATACAATGCTTTGACAATACAAATAGTATACATTTCAATTTTACACCAAAGTACTTAAAGCAAACTTAATGGAAACACCTTAGGTTAACTTTCCACATGATTATCAGTAGTTTGAAAGTTGTTTCATGGCTCTGGTCATCAGGACAAAAAAGTTGCTATCTCAGTGCATACAATGCTCTGACATTAAAGTAGTTTACATTTCAATTTTACACCAAAGCACTTACTGCAAACCTGTTGGAAACATTTTCAGTTTACTTCCCACTTGTTTCTGAGTTGTTTGAAAGTTGTTTCCTTCCTCTGCACATCAAGACAAAAAAGATGTTTTCTCAGTGCATGCAATTCTTTGACAATACAAATAGTATACATTTCAATTTTATACCAAAGTACAGAGTGCAAACCTAATGGAAACACTTTAGGTTAACTTCCCACATGGTTATGAGTAGTTTGAAAGTTGTTTCATGGCTCTGGTCATCAAGGCAAAAAAGTTGCTATCTCAGTTGATAAAGTGCTCTGACATCAAAGTAGCATACATTTCAATTTTACACCAAAGTGCTTAAAGGAAGCCTAATGGAAACACCTTAAGTTAACTTTCCACATGATTATGAATAGTTTGAAAGTTGTTTCATGGCTCTGGTTATCAAGACAAAAAAGTTGCTATCTCAGTGAATACAATGCTCTGACATTAAAGTAGTATACATTTCAATTTTCCACCAAAGTGCAGAGTGCAAAGCAGATGGAAACATTTTAAGTTTACTTCCCACTTCTTTCTGAGTTGTTTGAAAGTTGTTTCATTCCTCTGCACATCAAGACAAAAAGGATGTTTTCTCAGTGCATGCAATGCTTTGACAATACAAATAGTATACATTGCAATTTTACGCCAAAAAGTACTTAAAGTAAACCTAATGGAAACATCTTAAGTTAACTTTCCACATGATTATGAGTAGTTTGAAAGTTGTTTCATGGCTCTGGTCATCAAGACAAAAAAGTTGCAATCTCAGTGCATACAGTGCTCTGACATTAAATTAGTATAAATTTCAATTTTACACCAAAGTTCTTACTGCAAACCAGTTGCAAACATATTAAGTTTACTTCCCACTTGTTTCTGAGTTGTTTGAAAGTTGTTTCATTCCTCTGCACATCAAGACAAAAAAGATGTTTTCTCAGTACATGCAATGCTTTGACAATACAAATAGTATACATTTCAATTTTACACCAAAGTACAGAGTGCAAACTTAATGGAAACACTTTAGGTTAACTTCCCACAGGTTATGAGTAGTTTGAAAGTTGTTTCATGGCTCTGGTCATCAGGACAAAGAAGTTGCTATCTTAGGTCATACAATGCTCTTAGATTTCAGTAGTACACATTTCAATTTTACACCAAACTACAGAGTGCAAACCAGTTGGAAACATATTAAGTTTACTTCCCACTTGTTTCTGAGTTGTTTGAAAGTTGTTTCATTCCTCTGCACATCAAGACAAAAAAGATGTTTTCTCAGTGCATGCAAAGCTTTGACAATACAAATAGTATACATTGCAATTTTACACCAAAGCACTTAAAGCAAACCTAATGGAAACACCTTAGGTTAACTTTCCACATGATTATCAGTAGTTTGTAAGTTGTTTCATGGCTCTGGTAATCAGGACAAAAAAGTTGATATCTCAGGTCATACAATGCTCTTAGATTTCAGTACTATACATTTCAATTTTACACCAAAGTGCAGAGTGCAAACCAGTTGGAAACATATTAAATTTACTTCCCACTTGTTTCTGAGTTGTTTGAAAGTTGTTTCATTCCGCTGCACATCAAGACAAAAAAGATGTTTTCTCAGTGCATGCAATGCTTTGACAATACAAATACTATACATTGCAATTTTACACCAAACTACTTAAAGTAAACCTAATGGAAACAGCTTAAGTTAAGTTTCCACATGATTATGAGTAGTTTGAAAGTTGTTTCATGGCTCTGGTCATCAAGACAAAAAAGTTGCTATCTCAGTGCCTACAATGCTCTGACATTAAAGTAGTTTACATTTCAATTTTACACCAAAGTACTTACTGCAAACCTGTTGGAAACATTTTCAGTTTACTTCCCACTTGTTTCTGAGTTGTTTGAAAGTTGTTTCCTTCCTCTGCACATCAAGACAAAAAAGATGTTTTCTCAGTGCATGCAATGCTTTGACAATACAAATAGTATACATTTCAATTTTACACCAAAGAACAGAGTGCAAACCTAATGGAAACACTTTAGGTTAACTTCCCACATGGTTATGAGTAGTTTGAAAGTTGTTTCATGGCTCTGGTCTTCAAGGCAAAAAAGTTGCTATCTCAGTTGATAAAGTGCTCTGATATCAAAGTAGCATACATTGCAATTTTACACCAAACTACTTAAAGTAAACCTAATGGAAACAGCTTAAGTTAAGTTTCCACATGATTATGAGTAGTTTGAAAGTTGTTTCATGGCTCTCGTCATCAAGACAAAAAAGTTGCTATCTCAGTGCCTACAATGCTCTGACATTAAAGTAGTTTACATTTCAATTTTACACCAAAGTACTTACTGCAAACCTGTTGGAAACATTTTCAGTTTACTTCCCACTTGTTTCTGAGTTGTTTGAAAGTTGTTTCCTTCCTCTGCACATCAAGACAAAAAAGATGTTTTCTCAGTGCATGCAATGCTTTGACAATACAAATAGTATACATTTCAATTTTACACCAAAGAACAGAGTGCAAACCTAATGGAAACACTTTAGGTTAACTTCCCACATGGTTATGAGTAGTTTGAAAGTTGTTTCATGGCTCTGGTCTTCAAGGCAAAAAAGTTGCTATCTCAGTTGATAAAGTGCTCTGATATCAAAGTAGCATACATTTCAATTTTACACCAAAGTGCTTAAAGCAAACCTAATGGAAACACCTTAAGTTAACTTACCACATGATTATGAATAGTTTGAAAGTTGTTTCATGGCTCTGGTCATCAAGACAAAAAAGTTGCTATCTCAGTGCATACAATTCTCTGACATTAAAGTAGTATACATTTCAATTTTACACCAAAGTGCAGACTTCAAACCAGAAGGAAACATTTTAAGTTTACTTCCCACTTGTTTCGAAGTTGTTTGAAAGTGATTTCATTCCTCTGCACATCAAGACAAAAAAGATGTTTTCTCTGTGCATACAATGCTTTGACAATACAAATAGTATACATTTCAATTTTACACCAAAGTACTTAAAGCAAACTTAATGGAAACACCTTAGGTTAACTTTCCACATGATTATCAGTAGTTTGAAAGTTGTTTCATGGCTCTGGTCATCAGGACAAAAAAGTTGCTATCTCAGTGCATACAATGCTCTGACATTAAAGTAGTTTACATTTCAATTTTACACCAAAGCACTTACTGCAAACCTGTTGGAAACATTTTCAGTTTACTTCCCACTTGTTTCTGAGTTGTTTGAAAGTTGTTTCCTTCCTCTGCACATCAAGACAAAAAAGATGTTTTCTCAGTGCATGCAATTCTTTGACAATACAAATAGTATACATTTCAATTTTATACCAAAGTACAGAGTGCAAACCTAATGGAAACACTTTAGGTTAACTTCCCACATGGTTATGAGTAGTTTGAAAGTTGTTTCATGGCTCTGGTCATCAAGGCAAAAAAGTTGCTATCTCAGTTGATAAAGTGCTCTGACATCAAAGTAGCATACATTTCAATTTTACACCAAAGTGCTTAAAGGAAGCCTAATGGAAACACCTTAAGTTAACTTTCCACATGATTATGAATAGTTTGAAAGTTGTTTCATGGCTCTGGTTATCAAGACAAAAAAGTTGCTATCTCAGTGAATACAATGCTCTGACATTAAAGTAGTATACATTTCAATTTTCCACCAAAGTGCAGAGTGCAAAGCAGATGGAAACATTTTAAGTTTACTTCCCACTTCTTTCTGAGTTGTTTGAAAGTTGTTTCATTCCTCTGCACATCAAGACAAAAAGGATGTTTTCTCAGTGCATGCAATGCTTTGACAATACAAATAGTATACATTGCAATTTTACGCCAAAAAGTACTTAAAGTAAACCTAATGGAAACATCTTAAGTTAACTTTCCACATGATTATGAGTAGTTTGAAAGTTGTTTCATGGCTCTGGTCATCAAGACAAAAAAGTTGCAATCTCAGTGCATACAGTGCTCTGACATTAAATTAGTATAAATTTCAATTTTACACCAAAGTTCTTACTGCAAACCAGTTGCAAACATATTAAGTTTACTTCCCACTTGTTTCTGAGTTGTTTGAAAGTTGTTTCATTCCTCTGCACATCAAGACAAAAAAGATGTTTTCTCAGTACATGCAATGCTTTGACAATACAAATAGTATACATTTCAATTTTACACCAAAGTACAGAGTGCAAACTTAATGGAAACACTTTAGGTTAACTTCCCACAGGTTATGAGTAGTTTGAAAGTTGTTTCATGGCTCTGGTCATCAGGACAAAGAAGTTGCTATCTTAGGTCATACAATGCTCTTAGATTTCAGTAGTACACATTTCAATTTTACACCAAACTACAGAGTGCAAACCAGTTGGAAACATATTAAGTTTACTTCCCACTTGTTTCTGAGTTGTTTGAAAGTTGTTTCATTCCTCTGCACATCAAGACAAAAAAGATGTTTTCTCAGTGCATGCAAAGCTTTGACAATACAAATAGTATACATTGCAATTTTACACCAAAGCACTTAAAGCAAACCTAATGGAAACACCTTAGGTTAACTTTCCACATGATTATCAGTAGTTTGTAAGTTGTTTCATGGCTCTGGTAATCAGGACAAAAAAGTTGATATCTCAGGTCATACAATGCTCTTAGATTTCAGTACTATACATTTCAATTTTACACCAAAGTGCAGAGTGCAAACCAGTTGGAAACATATTAAATTTACTTCCCACTTGTTTCTGAGTTGTTTGAAAGTTGTTTCATTCCGCTGCACATCAAGACAAAAAAGATGTTTTCTCAGTGCATGCAATGCTTTGACAATACAAATACTATACATTGCAATTTTACACCAAACTACTTAAAGTAAACCTAATGGAAACAGCTTAAGTTAAGTTTCCACATGATTATGAGTAGTTTGAAAGTTGTTTCATGGCTCTGGTCATCAAGACAAAAAAGTTGCTATCTCAGTGCCTACAATGCTCTGACATTAAAGTAGTTTACATTTCAATTTTACACCAAAGTACTTACTGCAAACCTGTTGGAAACATTTTCAGTTTACTTCCCACTTGTTTCTGAGTTGTTTGAAAGTTGTTTCCTTCCTCTGCACATCAAGACAAAAAAGATGTTTTCTCAGTGCATGCAATGCTTTGACAATACAAATAGTATACATTTCAATTTTACACCAAAGAACAGAGTGCAAACCTAATGGAAACACTTTAGGTTAACTTCCCACATGGTTATGAGTAGTTTGAAAGTTGTTTCATGGCTCTGGTCTTCAAGGCAAAAAAGTTGCTATCTCAGTTGATAAAGTGCTCTGATATCAAAGTAGCATACATTGCAATTTTACACCAAACTACTTAAAGTAAACCTAATGGAAACAGCTTAAGTTAAGTTTCCACATGATTATGAGTAGTTTGAAAGTTGTTTCATGGCTCTCGTCATCAAGACAAAAAAGTTGCTATCTCAGTGCCTACAATGCTCTGACATTAAAGTAGTTTACATTTCAATTTTACACCAAAGTACTTACTGCAAACCTGTTGGAAACATTTTCAGTTTACTTCCCACTTGTTTCTGAGTTGTTTGAAAGTTGTTTCCTTCCTCTGCACATCAAGACAAAAAAGATGTTTTCTCAGTGCATGCAATGCTTTGACAATACAAATAGTATACATTTCAATTTTACACCAAAGAACAGAGTGCAAACCTAATGGAAACACTTTAGGTTAACTTCCCACATGGTTATGAGTAGTTTGAAAGTTGTTTCATGGCTCTGGTCTTCAAGGCAAAAAAGTTGCTATCTCAGTTGATAAAGTGCTCTGATATCAAAGTAGCATACATTTCAATTTTACACCAAAGTGCTTAAAGCAAACCTAATGGAAACACCTTAAGTTAACTTACCACATGATTATGAATAGTTTGAAAGTTGTTTCATGGCTCTGGTCATCAAGACAAAAAAGTTGCTATCTCAGTGCATACAATTCTCTGACATTAAAGTAGTATACATTTCAATTTTACACCAAAGTGCAGACTTCAAACCAGAAGGAAACATTTTAAGTTTACTTCCCACTTGTTTCGAAGTTGTTTGAAAGTGATTTCATTCCTCTGCACATCAAGACAAAAAAGATGTTTTCTCTGTGCATACAATGCTTTGACAATACAAATAGTATACATTTCAATTTTACACCAAAGTACTTAAAGCAAACTTAATGGAAACACCTTAGGTTAACTTTCCACATGATTATCAGTAGTTTGAAAGTTGTTTCATGGCTCTGGTCATCAGGACAAAAAAGTTGCTATCTCAGTGCATACAATGCTCTGACATTAAAGTAGTTTACATTTCAATTTTACACCAAAGCACTTACTGCAAACCTGTTGGAAACATTTTCAGTTTACTTCCCACTTGTTTCTGAGTTGTTTGAAAGTTGTTTCCTTCCTCTGCACATCAAGACAAAAAAGATGTTTTCTCAGTGCATGCAATTCTTTGACAATACAAATAGTATACATTTCAATTTTATACCAAAGTACAGAGTGCAAACCTAATGGAAACACTTTAGGTTAACTTCCCACATGGTTATGAGTAGTTTGAAAGTTGTTTCATGGCTCTGGTCATCAAGGCAAAAAAGTTGCTATCTCAGTTGATAAAGTGCTCTGACATCAAAGTAGCATACATTTCAATTTTACACCAAAGTGCTTAAAGGAAGCCTAATGGAAACACCTTAAGTTAACTTTCCACATGATTATGAATAGTTTGAAAGTTGTTTCATGGCTCTGGTTATCAAGACAAAAAAGTTGCTATCTCAGTGAATACAATGCTCTGACATTAAAGTAGTATACATTTCAATTTTCCACCAAAGTGCAGAGTGCAAAGCAGATGGAAACATTTTAAGTTTACTTCCCACTTCTTTCTGAGTTGTTTGAAAGTTGTTTCATTCCTCTGCACATCAAGACAAAAAGGATGTTTTCTCAGTGCATGCAATGCTTTGACAATACAAATAGTATACATTGCAATTTTACGCCAAAAAGTACTTAAAGTAAACCTAATGGAAACATCTTAAGTTAACTTTCCACATGATTATGAGTAGTTTGAAAGTTGTTTCATGGCTCTGGTCATCAAGACAAAAAAGTTGCAATCTCAGTGCATACAGTGCTCTGACATTAAATTAGTATAAATTTCAATTTTACACCAAAGTTCTTACTGCAAACCAGTTGCAAACATATTAAGTTTACTTCCCACTTGTTTCTGAGTTGTTTGAAAGTTGTTTCATTCCTCTGCACATCAAGACAAAAAAGATGTTTTCTCAGTACATGCAATGCTTTGACAATACAAATAGTATACATTTCAATTTTACACCAAAGTACAGAGTGCAAACTTAATGGAAACACTTTAGGTTAACTTCCCACAGGTTATGAGTAGTTTGAAAGTTGTTTCATGGCTCTGGTCATCAGGACAAAGAAGTTGCTATCTTAGGTCATACAATGCTCTTAGATTTCAGTAGTACACATTTCAATTTTACACCAAACTACAGAGTGCAAACCAGTTGGAAACATATTAAGTTTACTTCCCACTTGTTTCTGAGTTGTTTGAAAGTTGTTTCATTCCTCTGCACATCAAGACAAAAAAGATGTTTTCTCAGTGCATGCAAAGCTTTGACAATACAAATAGTATACATTGCAATTTTACACCAAAGCACTTAAAGCAAACCTAATGGAAACACCTTAGGTTAACTTTCCACATGATTATCAGTAGTTTGTAAGTTGTTTCATGGCTCTGGTAATCAGGACAAAAAAGTTGATATCTCAGGTCATACAATGCTCTTAGATTTCAGTACTATACATTTCAATTTTACACCAAAGTGCAGAGTGCAAACCAGTTGGAAACATATTAAATTTACTTCCCACTTGTTTCTGAGTTGTTTGAAAGTTGTTTCATTCCGCTGCACATCAAGACAAAAAAGATGTTTTCTCAGTGCATGCAATGCTTTGACAATACAAATACTATACATTGCAATTTTACACCAAACTACTTAAAGTAAACCTAATGGAAACAGCTTAAGTTAAGTTTCCACATGATTATGAGTAGTTTGAAAGTTGTTTCATGGCTCTGGTCATCAAGACAAAAAAGTTGCTATCTCAGTGCCTACAATGCTCTGACATTAAAGTAGTTTACATTTCAATTTTACACCAAAGTACTTACTGCAAACCTGTTGGAAACATTTTCAGTTTACTTCCCACTTGTTTCTGAGTTGTTTGAAAGTTGTTTCCTTCCTCTGCACATCAAGACAAAAAAGATGTTTCTCAGTGCATGCAATGCTTTGACAATACAAATAGTATACATTTCAATTTTACACCAAAGAACAGAGTGCAAACCTAATGGAAACACTTTAGGTTAACTTCCCACATGGTTATGAGTAGTTTGAAAGTTGTTTCATGGCTCTGGTCTTCAAGGCAAAAAAGTTGCTATCTCAGTTGATAAAGTGCTCTGATA